>NC_053519.1:18305000-18390000 GCF_016920715.1 Anopheles arabiensis
ATGTTTTGCACGCATTTCATCCATTTTTGCAATGGAAAACGATGGAAAAACTCCTTAATTTTGAGATCCGGCATGACCATTCCCTGGATGACCAAAAATAGCTTCCACCAGTCGCCGCCAGATGCACTAGTGAAAATCAAAATTACACTTGCGAGTACGATCAATGTAGCCCGGTCTTAATAGTGCGATTTGTAGCATACTAAACACCTGAATTTTGACATTTTAGTTTTCAAAAATCCACAAAAAATTAAATAGTGATCTTTTCGCCAAATACTACCGCACAAAAAATAATCCATGAATAAAAATCAACGATTTTTTAAAATACCATAAGATTTCGAGCACATGAATTGTGAAAACCCTCGCAATGTTTGACGGGCAAGTATGAATAATTTTGACACATAAATTATACCGACATCTAGCTTGCGCTGGTCGTCGCCAGATGCGCTAGTGAAAATCGAAATTACAGTAGCGAGTACGGACATTTCCCCCCGGCCATAATGTTAAGATAAGCAAGAGAAAAGCACTGATTTTTGGAAATTATTTGAATAATTTATTTCGAACATAATTTTCAACCGTGTGTTGTCGCGGTCTTGTGTGTGTGTTTTTGTTGTTGATGTTGTCGTTTAGTATTAGTTTATTCATGCTTTCAAGTTGCTTTACCAGGCGCGATGGAGTGTCTTTTCTTTACGCTTACCATACCTGAAACTTTTACTCCTTTCCGTCGCCGTACTACACTGTTTCTACTTTTTCCGTTCGTTTTTTTATGTTAAGGTTGGAAAGAACTACATTTTTTCGTTAGATTGATTTGCCTCTTTGACCAGTTCCAGTGCCGGCTTTACTCAGAGCTTCGGTGCTTACTGTTTTTTTTACTTTATCTTCCGCTTACAGTTTCCCGCTTTTATATTCTCGCCGTGCAGTTTTAAGTTGTATGTGTGTCGTACGTGTGTGCTTGTGTGTAATTTTGCTAACAAATCTCGCATTACAACCATTATTGAACGTTTTCAAAAAATGCAATGATTGATTCATGCTCTCTCACTAAATGCAATTCTATGAAAATTTGCCCGCCACCACTTACCAACAGGACATTTCCCGCTCATATCCAGGCCTCTAATACCTTCTGACACCTTCGTCCCATCCCATCACATCCTTCCTCGCGAGTGTTAGTGTGATAGCGGAAGTTATATATATATAGAGAGAGAAAAGGGAGAGATAGAGAGAAATAGAGAGAAATAGAGGGGAAAGGCCCAGCGAGACTGTCCCTTTCTCATCCTCGTGGAAACTGCACCGAAGGTATTCGTTTAGTTTAATTAGCTACTGTGTTTTGATTCCTTTTCCACCATTCGACCCAAATTCTTCTCCTCTCGTGCTCACTCTATCTCTTTCGAGAATTAAGTCTGTCTTTCTCTTCCTCTCTCTGTCAGTTTCTTTTTCTCTTTTGTTCTCTCTTTCTTTCTCTTTCTCTCTCTCTCTTTCTCTCTCTGTTTCTCTCACTCTCATTTTCTCTGTCTCTCTCACTCTCTTCTATGTTGTCTCTTTTATAAAATGTTTATTTATCGTTCTTGCTGTCGCTTTAATTGCATTCAGATAATAGTATATTGTTTTATTTTTATTTCATTTGCCTCGTCGGGTTTCGAATGTGTGTCTTTGCGTAATTTTCTTGGTGTAGCCTGTCTCCTCATTACCACACAGTGCACACCGTGATTATAGCTGTTTCGGTTTGTTGCTGTTGTTTTGTGTTTTTATTTTTGTAAAGCGCCAGGCATCCAGTACAAAGTGTTGTTTGTATGTTTGTGTTTCTGTGAACTAGTGTTTTCTGTTTGTCGCCTTTCGCCTTTCCCCACGTGGCTTGCAACACTGTGTGGCTCCTTAGGGATGCTTGCACAGCTTTTGCGAATTAGTTTTTAAAATTCATCCCACCGTGTACGGTTCTTAGGGGGTAATTATTTAGTATTCAATTATTCCAACATTCGGTGTTTATGTGTGTGTCTCTGTCGCTGTGAACGTTACCGCTTGGAGGTGAGCCAGTTTCCCCGTTTTGTAAGTGCCTGCTGTGCTAATAACTTTTGCTTTTGCCTACTGGTTTCGGGATTCTTGCAATCGAACACTTTACAAACTTTTCAGAAGTTTAACTATATAATTGAAAACAGATTTAGCAACTGGTTTAAGGTTAGAGTTTAGTAGTGTTTGAGACTCGTTTAATTGGATGCTCCTGTCCATGTGTCTGCTTGAGTTATAATGCATTAGAACCATATGAGAGTTAGTGCCTTGACAACTGAAAACGAAGAGCACGTGTGGTACGTGTCACATCTACCCCTTTTTTGTGACTGGCTGCATGATAAAAATAATGTCTTTTGTTAAAGAAGTTGGAAACGATAATTTTCTAATAACCAATACAAAAAAACACAGCTTCATGTGCTGATTCTGCATCAAAATATTGAGAAACATAGCAACTGTTATTGGAACACGTGTTTGCTAATTTAAACATAAAAAAATGTAAATAAAAAATTAATGTATTATAATGACAAAAGCTTCATTGAATCTTTCACACATCTATTGAAGCAAGCTAATAGAGAGTAATAAACATGAACAACTTTATAGCTTTGGCGTTAAACCCCTGGAATGCAATTCAGTGATGTGGCACAAATAATGCTAGTTAGCTTGCATAAGGGAATCGTAATCACGGCGTTAGTCATTGAGCCTTACAAAGTGTACAATCCACATCGCTCCGACATTGCTTAACAGCCGCAAACCAGTTGGCACTATATAGCAGATGCACTATTAGTTTTCCGCAGTGGAAAATGGCGTAAAAAGTTGAACATTTGACTGTATGAAGTGTCTAGTGTAATTGTTGAATTGTGTATATATGTGTGTATGTGTGTGTGCAGCTGTATTGTGTTAGTAAATCTCTTACGTCTACAGTTGAATAATGTCGGCTTAGTTAGTAACTCAGAATCGTAACAGCATGCCGCGCGGCGAACACCGAGTGCATCCGTTTACGATCTGTGCGACGGCAGCTTCTTATTCGATATCGGTTTGCAGAAATGAATTGACTATTTGTTTTGACTAACGAGTGAAATGTGGGGGAATGCAACACGGTATCGCTCACTTTGGATGCTTTGTTCATCTGGACACATTTGCGCCATGTGGACATGTGCTTATATATGAGTATAAAATTTACTAACTGCTTCATAGTAACCTATAATTGAATGATAGAATACGGGGAGTGAGTATTCCTAAAGGTGTACTAGTTGTTCTCGTAAAAAGTTACCATACACACTCTCACACACACCCACGATTGTAGTGTCCATTGGTGTAACAACATCGAACACATCATGCTCGAGCCGGAACATACGACTGTTGAACGTATGTTGTCTTGCATTCTGGCACGTTTGAAGGTCCTTCTTCATGCAGCTTCGAGCAATTTCATGAAACTTAATGCTAATCCAACTTTCGGGAGGGTTCATCTGAGTCTTGATTTGTGATGTGTTAGTAATCAACAACAAAACGATACCTCCCACATGAACTGGTTGCTTAGTGTTGTGTGTCGTTTTTTTGTTATTATTTTTTGTTGTTACGTAATTCTTTTCCGTTTCAATTTTCCTAACAAAAAATACTATGCGTGTCAAGATATGTGTGAGTGTGTTCTCACGAAGCGGGAAAGAGGAGTGCTCGAGTAGAAGGAATGGAACTGTTGTGGAGAGGAAGTGGATTGGCAGAGGTGGTAGTAGACGTGGTAGTAGAAGTAATTGCACTACGTTGGAATAGTTTTCCCAAACCGGCTTAACCGTGGCGAGTGCTTTATACGGGGTACACCCATTCGGCTTTTGGCTTGGTTTTGTTTTGACTCTTATTATCTCTTTCTCTCTCTCTCTTTCTCGCTCTCTACACTCTTACTCTTCCTCTCGGTTCACCTTATACCTAGTAGCGCACTTCACCATATAACTCCGGATAACCGGAAGTATTCGAACACGTTTAACTGTGTGTTTAATTTATGTGATTTAGACATTTATGCTTTACTTTTTGATCGTTTCTTTATTTATATAAGTATATTTGTTTTTTTTTCTTTAAATATATTTCTTTATCAATTAAAAGAGCCGTGTCCGTAGTATGAAAAGTTGTGTACATGTGTGTGTGGCGTAGTCCTTAGGGTATGTGTACATGTGCGAAATAGGTTTGATTGTGGTAAAAAAAACCGTGTAGGTGTAGTTTTTGGTTTGTTTGTATGTGAAGCTACTGATGTCGTAGTAGAAGGGTTGTGCTAAAACGAACATGAACAGTTTTTAGCAGATATACTTCGTTTGAATCGGAACGAAGGATACGAATCCTTGCACGAAACCTTACACTTTGCGGTTACTTTCTGGGGGGAAATTGGGCACAAAAGGAAGTACGGCGCACGAGCGCTGGGGAAATAGTAGTGCCCGAAAACAGTAGTTTGGGAGAGGAAGTACGGCAACGCGCGAACACTTTAAAGCCGGATTAATATATAATTAACTATGTAACTTGTCTTATAGTTGATGATTTTAAACATCTCTTCCGCCGTTTTAGTTTGGCGCTCTCTTTTGGCGCTTCGTTTTTATTGTTTTTTTTTTGTTAATCCTTACCCTTTGAGGGAACCTTGGCAATGTTTTATGTTGGCAATGGCTTTTTTATGTCGTTTCCCATTATTCATTTGACACTTCGGAGATTCATCCAGCTGTATCTCAGCAAGCCTGAATATTTGAATGCATGTTTGTGTGTGTGTGAGTGTGTATGTGTGTTGAGTGTTTAATTATTTTGCTTTAATAGTTTGATATCGCTTTCTGTGTGTTAGTGTTTTCCTTATTTTGCTTTCTTTTTCACTGGAAGACCGGTTATTATTCAATCGATAGCGCACCCCCCTCTCGCCCGTAGCAGTAGTGTCTGCTTAGTATGATTTAGTATCATGCATAATAAGAAAATTGCGCATGCATTTAGCAGTGCTGGTACTAGGGAGACGTGTTAAATGGGGTTCGGTTTGATGGCCTTTAAGGAAGAGATATTAGGTTTTAGCTTCTTTTGAGTGACTCCTCCATAACGGCACAGTTCCGTGTTTGTGTGTGTGGGTGTGTGTATGTGTTAAGATGTGTGCTGTGTTATCCGTGTTAAGTGGCACTGTGGATGATGCCGAGTGTTCTGTTGCCGGCCTGTGTTGCCGGCCTGTTTGGTAACGATCGCGACTAGCATCCCTAAACCCTAGCTACGGCTGCTGTGTGAGTGACTCCGTATTACGCGTACGGATGGTTAGGTTAAATTTCAGAACGCATCTTGAAAACAAAAACAAAAGGTGAGAGAGTGGAGTCTTTTCAGTTACGCCATGATTGTGTTTACACTCTGTATCGCTCGCATTGCCCGGTGCACGTCATCTTCCGTCCCCTACTGGCATCATTCTTCTTAGTATTGTACTCATCTATCACTACTCGTCACAATCGTAGTTTGTTTAAGTTTTATATACCTCATTTTGAGACGTCTAGAGAGTCATTCTCTCTCTCTATCCTTCGCTGTTTCTCTTTATTGCGCACCTTCGCATCTGAGCTACCGGTCAGGCAGAGAACGTAGTGTATAATATATGTAAGTGGTTTATTACCCCAAACATTACTATTCGAAAGTCGGCTCGACAGGTGTGTGTGTGCTACTAACGGATAACGATTGCTGTCATTCGCGCCTGTTCCTAATGCAAAATATATCGCTTGCACCGCGGGTAAGTTATTTAACTACACTATCGCATCCTTTTTTTTAATCTCACATTTTTACCTCCCCATTTTTGCTTTCCTCTCCGGTAACGATCAGGTTTCTTTAGTCCTGTTTGAAAGTTTCACCTGATCGTTTTGTTTACGGACAGGGACAGGGTTGCATTACTTATGCCGTTTGCTTTTAAATATCGTTTATTACTATCATTGTTACTTTACCCCTTCCCCTATCCGATCTGCTTTTCGTGCGTCACATCATGCGGTCTGGTGATTACAAATATATTGTTACTTTTCTTGTCATTCTTTTAATGTGTTGGTAGTGAGCATTAGCTTAATGTTTATTTCCGGTTCTGCACGGTCTTGCTGTAGAATAATAGTACCACTTTATGCACTTACTTACTAAACTTTTGATTTAACAGTTCTCTTTCTCTCAAACACACACACTATCTTTCTCTCTCCTTCACTTTCTCTCTCTCTCTCTCTCTCTTTCTCTCTCAGACACACACATACTCACTTGTTCACTGTTTTTATTTTTACTCATTTTGTTGCTTACTGAGTTTACTATTAAGAGTCCGAGCTCTGGTACTTTGCCGAATCATGATTTTTTGCTTGTTCTTCCTCTGATTTCTCTACACGGCGGGCTCACTCAATGCACTCACTCAACCGTTTACACAAACATGCACACACACATACATACACACACACACATTCTGAAACAACGGAACCTCTTTGAGGAGGGTTTCTAGTTTGTATTACTCATTTTCGATTTGGTTTATTTTATTTGTTTAATGTATAAAAATGTAACAACAGTTTCCGCCTGGATTTTTAGTTTTCTTTAAGTCAATGTGTGTTTGCATGTGTGTGCTGTTTTTATTTTGTCCTTCGAAATGTTCCGCGAACGAAGATGTGACGTATTTCAGGATGTTAATCGGAGGAAGCAACCGGAGAGGGCGAAGGGTTCGGGTGTGTTAGTGTGCTATAAGTACGGGAAGGTTTCAGTATTGGCCGCTAAATATTCGTATTACAAATTGGGTTTCAAATTTTAGTACCATTTTTAAACACTTTTGTTTGTTTACTTTAGTTTTTGCTTTGTCTTTGTTCATTTGATTGCATTACTCTCCGTTTCTCCGGTGTTTGATTTTGCTGGCTTAGTATTTTTGTTTGGTAGTTTCTTGTTTTCTTTCGTTAGTTTGTGTTTAATATGGGTTCATGTTCCATTATGTTTTAACATACGCGGTAACGTTTATATGTTGTATAAATATGCTTACTTGCAGGTTATAGATTGTTTTGGGGCGTTAGTTGTAACATTTGCCTGTTCCCCTTCCATTCTATCATTCGAACGTTGTGCGCAAGATCAGGGGTCAAAGAGTGTCGCTTTGTTTAGTGTTTTTTTAACCATTTGCGCCACTTTGTGCGGCATTGTCATTGTGACAGATTTCAGCAGGAGGTTGCAATTTAAAGCCTTTTAGCCACATTCAATGTTGAAGATTGAGTTGTCTTGTCAAACTTTATTTTTTGACAGGGACAGCGAGAAGCAGAATTTTGATGTTTGTGTTGTTTGCCTCTGAGGTGTTAAGAATGTTAGAAAACAATTGTTATATTGTGTTTGCGCCCTTGCCTTCATTTGCTTGCGTTGGTTTGCCGAAGATGGGTAGATGCTAACGATTTGCCTTGAAACGGGAACAAGATCAATTTTATTTTATTTGTTTATCGGTATTCGATTTTAATTGTGGCTCATAATTGTATCTCTGTTATTCACGTATTGTTTTATATTTAATGGAAAAGGAGGGCCTGCGATTTATTTTTATTGTTATTTTTGTTTTTGTTCGATAAGGTTTTAACATTTTATTCTTTCATTGTTGAGAACTGTTTGATTCGCATTTGTTTTGTTGTAATTCATACGAAATAGCCATTTTAGTATGAAACGTGTTCATATGTTGTTTTTGTGAATGTATCTGAATGTCCTTCTGTCAATGAATCCCTTCTTCGATTTTGTTTTGTTTTGTTAGCTTTTGTTTTTTTTTGTCATTAGTGGATATCACAGCATTTATCTTTCTTTCATATTTTTTTAAATCCGCCTACTATCGCACCTGATGTATGTCTCGCACCATCCTGATTTTTTACGATACGCCAGCTGTTGTTCAAGTCATCATTTTGCCATTCCTTGCCTGACTTTTACTTATTAGCTTTTCTCCCCAATAACATTCCTTTTCACTTTTGTTTGACAATCCCTTATCACACACAAACACACACAACAGGCGTGAAAAGGAGCTTCCAATTGTGTCTACTATATTATGCTCTTGAGCGACATATTAACAAAATTAGTTTAGTAACAACTACGTAAAACGTGCAAACGCGGGGCTTTTGACGTAACGTTCCGTGTAACGCTACCAGTATCGAAATTGAGCTACGAGCTTGTGTTTGTGTGTTTGGGTGTGTTTTCTTTTCTGATAGTCATCTTCACATCTGTATCACACTCACACACACATACACACACCACATCACCGTTAAACATTGCTACGTTGATGGTAGACCAAAAATGTCTCACATTACTTGACTAGCTTGTTTTATTTTGCTACAACTTTAATTTTCTCTAACGCCTAACGCCTAAAAAATCCAGCCAATGTAAAGAAAAAAAAATGAGAGAAAAACCACCAACCCTTACGCCTTAACGCAACCATAACGCAAAACGAATCGAGCTGCACACGAGATAGTTGCTGGCAGAAGATATATCTCGAATCGCTGTGAAAGCATTGCGTAGTTTCTAGGCACTGTAAAACGGTCGAACATTTGTTTTTGTGTAGTAGTGTTGCGGAAGTAAGGTGCCTCGACAGGGTGAGCCTCACCTTCCCACGCGCAGTGGTCGTTTGTGAAATGCGTTACGCCAAATACGTCGGGGAGGCCATCGTAGGCTTTCATCTACAATTCTACTGATCTAGGCTCTAGTGGCCTAATCCAGTTAACCAATCATGATTTGCATGTCACCGTTTGCCACTTGGAATATGATTTGTCTCGCTTTGCCTGACTTTTGATTCCCTGCTACTTTAGCAAGTCAAATACTTTGTCTTTTATCACTCACCCGTACCCGTTTACCAAGTGAGTTGTCATTCACTTCTGACGTTTCTCAAGCACTCTAGCACTTCAGCACTTCAGTAGCTAGATGAAGATCCACGATCTATTGGCGCCACATCCTATAAAGAACAACAACAGAACAGTACTATCGTTGCGTTGAGTTCAAGATGTGAGTTCCTGTCTCAATCTGGCTTATTCCTTTTATCAACAGCCTTCACGAACTAATTTTCACCAGGATCACAGTAAGCCAGCCTGCATGTTTGGAATATTGGATATTTTGGAGGTCTTTTGTTCTGTTTCACTTTATCTATTCGAATCGCAACCAACAAACTAAAAAGCGGTTTCGGTTTGAGCTTCTCCAAGATACCCAGCATGATTGGCAACTCATGCACGGAGCTAAACAGCATCCCGTATCAAACAATCAAGGGGATGATGGTACTATAGTAAATAGTTTAGATAAGTGGGATGTGATTGTAATGTTGACTTGAACAAGTTGTACAAGAACGTTTAACAGGAACGGTAAAAACAAGTAAGATACTTTTCTTAACACACAAGGTGGAAAAACAAACTACGTCCTCTCACTACTGTGCTTCCTTGCACCCTGTACTTCAACTAGCATCATTTTACCGTTGTATCGCGTGCGCGTGCTTTAAAATAACCGTTTGCTAAAGCTAACATATATTTTCTGCGCGCAAAGCTACCATTTGAAACTAGGATGAACCAATTAGCACACGTAGAAGAACTAGAAGAAGCCCCACGCAAGCTGCCGAAATTGTCTGGTTGGAGTATCTGTGAGTGGGTGCAACTGAAAACTCAGGCCCTACGAGGCTACTATTGGCATATACTGGAAATGCTGATTTTATGGTGTTTTTGGTGACTTTCGTTTTGATTACGTACGAATCACTAGCGACACTATCCTGAACCTCGATTAGCTTCCATTCGTTTTTAGCGTTCCTTTTCTAGCATTTCATGTATCTCTCTTTCACATTCTCTCACCGCCTTTCTTTTTTTTTCTGTCTCTGTGAATGCGGTCTTCTCCTAGGATCAATTAAGCACAGCCTGCATATGGGTTGCGCCATTTTCGGTAGAATCATGTTAATCATAGTAGTTTGGCAATCAGTAGCTGCTAGTGTTGGGTCAAGTAGCTCTTATGAGTGAACGGAGCGAAGCGCTCGCGCTCATCAAACTGAGCGGTGAGCGCGTGCTGGCTCCGCAGAGAGCGAAGAGAGAAGGATGCATGTGATTCGTTTGTACGATTTATCGCACACTACTGTGCACACCACATCGTCTACTCGTTCGAACTGCTCACTGCCGCTGAATCGGGCAGATTTGGCACACCGCTCACCCCACACACCGCTCAGTATGGAGCTACCAGATTTTTTCGCACAGAGTACGTACTGTGCGCGGAGTGATCGAGGTAGCTCTTTCGCTCACGACACAACACTAGTAGAAGCATTTAGTAGTTTGCTCGTGGTTTGCTCTTACGCCTGTTACCCTTCATTTCACTCATTTCATAGTATTATAAGTAGTTGACGTAGTAGTAGTAATAGTAGTAGTAGTAATAGTAGTGGTAGTAGTAGTAGTAGTAGTAGTAGTGTGTATGAACAGTAGTATTAGTAGCACGAGAAGATTTTTATGACGGTAGTTCTGGTACTCTGGAAGGTACTCTGGTACTCTTTATTTCTTCGTACCGGTCAGTTTTTTGTCCTGCGGTTTTACTGTGGCCATGGGAGGCATGGTGTATTCACAGCTGTGCTATTCATTGCTTCTGTCTTGCTTTTTCGCTTTATTTCTCTGTTGCCTCGGATCTTAGTATCAGAAAAAAATCCCTCCGTGTCGGTGTGAGATTGTGTGCGCGTTGTGTGCTGTCGCTTAAGCATTTCTCTGTCCCGGTCGTCGTATTGCTGCCTGGAGGATCAGTTTTTTTTCTTCTTAACTGCTTACTGTGTCTATATGTGTACGTTATTATGCTTTTTTTGTTGCTTTCCTGTTTGATAGCGATAGGTTTTTTGATATAAAAAGAACTCTGCGCATATACATACATTCGTCCTAGTGCAGAGTGGTGGTTGCGCTCCGGTGAGTCTCGTCTCCTCATAAGACTGCGAGGCCGCCCTGATCTTCCTTTCCATTCCCCCCAACCCTCCTGCTCTTTCCCTCTCCCCTCCCTGCCCATTCAGTATCTCCGGACCTGTTTGGCCCGGTCACAATCTTGTTTCTCAGGCCGTTTGTGCGTTCTATGCGTCACTGATTAGCTTAAAATTCTTCACGAAAATGTACACATACCGCCGCAGACGGTAGTCAGCGACCGCTACCAGCTGGGCGAGACCGTATGCGAGCGTGTGCCGATTGCGGGCGAGCCAGGCGACCAGCACGCCGCCGGCCAGCACGAGCAGCAGCAGGAGCGGGGGCAGTAAGCAGCTTTGCAGCTCGTACGCGAAACCATTGCAACCGTCGTCCTGTGCCGTCCCGTCGTGCTGTTCGCGTGTGCCGGTGATGGTGGTGGTGGTGAGAGTAGAGCCGGAAGAAAGGGTAGTGATGGTGGTGGTTGTGGTTGTGGTACGATCCTGACCGTGACCGTGTGTGCCGGTGTGCCGCCGTGCTGATGGTTGTTATGAAACGATAAAGTGCGGCGCAGAGAACAGAACAGCCAGTGTGGCGATGATCGTGAACAGGGTGAATATGATAAGGCACAGACGATCGACTACCATGGCGGCGAACTTCCATTCGCGCGTGACCTCGCCAGTCTCGTCCTCCTTGCGGAGCTGTGGAAATTAGAACGGAAGGCGGATGTTAGGCAAGGCGGTGTGCGAACGATGCTTTAGTAAACTGCCACTGTTCAGCTGGCCTTAGTTGCCCAGCTGCAGGCACAGACCTTACCTGATCGGTAATGTAGCGAAGCTCCTTCAGTATAAGTGCGAGCTCGTACTCCGCGGACGAGCTGAGACAGGTGTGCGAGGAAACGGTTTCGTGCAGGCGGCCCCCGCCGGCACTGATCGTGCCGAGGCCGGCCGAGCGCCCGATCGTATCGGTAGCCCCGATCGGCCCGACACTGCCATCCTCACCCTGGCGGTACACGGTCCGGTAGTAGGTGGGGTTATGTGGAAGCGTGTTGCACCGGTGGTTGCATCGGAAGTCGTCGTCGATGTCCAGTACGTTGGCCAGCAGTGACTTGGAGGACCTAACGCGGAACAATACAGCAAAACCGTTTGTAGTGGACAGAATTTACCGCCGAGCATCGCACCAATCTCTTACCGTTCACGCATCTCCACCTCCTGCAGCTGCTTATTCTTTTCGTCCACTGTCGGACGGCACGGGTGCGGGTACGGTTCGCCCGGTCGGCTCATTCGCAGGATGAACGGTAACCAGATCAGGAACACTACGCGAATCTACATAGAGAGAGAGAGAGAGAGAAAGAGAGAGAGAGAGAGAGCGAGAGAGAGAGAGAGAGAGAGAGAGAGAGAGAGAAAGAGAGAGATATATATAGAGAGAGAAAGAGAGAGATATATATAGAGAGAGAAAGAGAGAGAGAGATAGAGCCGAGAGTGGAGAAGGAGGATAATGAAAATGTATAGAGCAATGGGGCCGAGATTCATGACAGTTTGCGACAGAGACATACCCATTCGGACATTTCGTGCGTGTCGGAGTTACGGTGGTGATAGTTCAGGATCAAGATCGTTGACACAACCGACGAGGCTACCATGAACATGATGCAATTGAAGTAGGTTCCTATAATTCACCAGAATAAAGACTGTGAGTTGCATATGTGGCAGAGCCGACCGCAATCTTACCTAGGAGAGGCACTGCGTCTGATGTAGCCGGCATCGTCTCGGCGACCATGTTTAGGAAGACTGTGAGTGATAGCAGAATCGTGACACCTGGTTGGGTAGGGAAATAATTACACTTGCTGTTAGTCCTTTACTGCAACTGATTGAGTTTGGAATTCAATGTTTCCATGACTGACTATTGGCTACTTGCAGGCTGGCTTGTCTGGTACACAAAATGTATTCCAGCGAGCCATCGATTGCTGGGCGAGGCTGCTGTACAAGAAACGAACCCCCCTTGAACATATCCAATGCTGCTGTTTGTGCTGTTTTGCTTCTTTCGCGTGGCTCTTGGGTGTGTCTAGTGTGTGCTATGCGGCTGATTTGCTGATACTGGTGCGCCATTCCCCGGTGGAAGGTTGTTGGGCCGGTATGCAATTGCATCGGACATTGGGGTTATCGTTGGCAAATTGCCATCTTGAGCTCTGACACTGGTCAGGCTGCAGAGGAAACGCAAGCGCAACACAAACAACAACAACAAAAAAGAACTCCACCAGCATTCCAGGGTCGCCTGTGTGGAGCGTGTTCGCTTCGTTCGACACTCGTGCTGCCCGTGGTTTCCCCTTTACTGGGGACAAACTCCCAAAGGAACGATATATTTTATCGATGCAAATGCAATTTTAGGCACCCCATGAAAAATAGAGGTGGGGGGGGGGGCGAGGGGTTGTGTTTTCCAATTTTCTTGCTCTTTCCTTCATGCTCCCTATTTTCCTCTCTCGGAAAATAGAATAAAAAACCCATCTCCAAAGCCCCATGCCCGGACATGCCCTGTAAAAACGGAACATGGATGGCAAATGCCACCGTGGTCCCCATTTGCATCACTGCGTTCACTATAATTTATCGCAAAGATAGCTCGTTTTTCATTGAAATATTTCTGCAAAGCCGGCACCGTCCCGGTCCATTGCCTCTCGACCGGGAAACCGAATTCTGAGCGAGCCTGAAACGAGCAAATATCTAACTGCCACATCTCTGCTGCCTATGACGGGATACGAAATTGGTTCGCCTGCAAAACGGGAACATTGGCCACAAAGGCCTGTACAGCTGTCTGCTACCGTCGACAGCAGCAGCTGTGATGATTGTACTTAAGAAGCGCTACATAGTGTACTTACCGAGCGAAAGCTTTTCTCCGGAGTCAGGCGGCAGCGTGAAACCAAGCAGCGCCATCGACGCGATCAGCACGCACGGCACGATCAGGTTGAAGAAGTAGTAGAGCGTTTTGCGGCGGATCAGTATCGCGAAGGTAATGTCGATGTACGGTTCCGGGCAGCAGTTGTAGTATATCTCGTTCCGCTTCCCAGGCACGCCTACGAAGGAAGAAGACAGTGATGGAGTTTAACGATACGTGCGGACGGTTTGTATGACGACTGGGGCGGGACACGTCTGGACACTTACCTAGCAGCTCCCATTCGCCATTGGTGATGAAGCTGCTAATGTCTCCCCCGGACTCGTCCTGTAGCTGCAGATCGAGCTGAAACGACAAGCAGATGAGGCGGATCAGTCAAGCATTGTTTGCCAACCAGAAGTGTGACACATTCGAACGTGCGACCCATAAATCCTTCCACGAAAACAGGGCCGGTTGATGCAGGAGGTGTTTGCCTGACGGATTTCGTAAACCATACCTTTCTGTCACATTTCTACCACTAATTTCGACGCACACAGACACTCTGATGCTTTGCGGTCTAAAATGTTGAAGCAAGGACTCTTGGGAAAGACTCCCGCACCCTTCATTTTGTTTCGATTGCGATTAATTTGATTGCGGGCGGATGGTTAGCTGACAATCGGTAAGCTCTAATGGTGTAAAATTATGTTACTTGCTTCGTGGTGAACAATCTGCTACGCAACGCAGCCATGCAAAGAAAGGACCGTATAGTAAGGAGCTATCGAACCAAAATCTAACATTCATGTATTGTTAAATCCCGTCCCAGCAGTATTGCTTCGCATTTTATCGCAATTTTTTTTGCTGTAACGTTGTTTCCTTCGCAGCTGAACCGATTCCATCATCCAAGAGGTTGAAATGAAAGTGTCTAACATTTTGAGTGATTGTCACCTAGTAATTGTCGGGCAGATAAACGCAGCAAGTAATAGCCTAAACCGTCGTGCCACATGGGAGGGGTTTATGTTTGGTTTCTCGCAAACGTTAATTTCAATTAATCATTGACCTACTTTGTCACAAAATGCTTCCCAAAGCTCGTGTTCATTGTAAACGGACGACGTACCCTACCACCACCAGCGAGTTTGAAGATGAATTACTAACATCGACGATCCCGGTAAGAGTTGGTTCGGATGGTAAAGAGTCCGCGGTTAGTGGTACCGATTTGTGCTCGAGCGAAGGTTTAAATTTAATTTGCTGTAGCTTAATTTAATTGATTATTTACACAATCATCGTACGCCTAGGTCTTGCGGCACTCTTTCCGAAACAATCAACCAACAAAACGTACCGGACCTATGGGTTGGGATACCAAAGCTATTCAAGGCGACACACGTTCGTATCTTAGCCTGCACCGCGTATACCTTGTCCTTGTGCGTATCAGATTTGGCACTGACGATTGTCACACCTTGTGGGTTGCTGATGTGCGTAGGAGTGGAAGGATACTTGGGTATATGAACGGGGTTTAGAGTGGGAGTAGAATTAATAATAGGGGGGTTCGCAAAGTCAAAAGAACCACAGGAGCAATGGAATGATGTTTTATTATCTTAATTCCTTACTGGAGTCTGGCGACAAGGTCTAGATAAGGTCCAGCCTTTACTACAATAGTAAGCGCGTTTATTAATTCATTCATCAAGCTGTAGCATATCTGCTATATAGAACTTATTAAAATACACACTATAACAATAATAATGCGTTTAGTAAAGCCTAATCACACGATTGCAATAGTGTTGAAACAAAACAATGAAATGTGTACGGTGGTTTTTTTCCTTTTCAATGGAATAATTCATTGATATCGATAACTGGTCAAACGTCGGGAATATAAATGCAAGATAACAGCGGTCAGCAAATACGGCCTGTGGGTCGAATGCGGACCGCCGCAACAATCAATCCGGGCTGCGAAAGGATATGTCTGATTTGCAAAGATGGGAAAACAATATTTGTATTCGCAAACTACTGACCATCTTTTATTATGACATTTCATACCGTCGTACTCTACCAACTGTAGTTATCGTTCTTTGGATTGGCGGACCAATCATAATGGTCAAACTCGAGGTCAAATTTCCCGGATGTATCACTAACATTGTTTGTACACGACTATGAGACTTTCACAATGGTGGAAATCGCATACGCCATTTTTAAAAGCTTAGCTTTAAAGCTTAAAATAACTCTTGTCTGATTTCAGTGGTTTTATAAAAAGTTTTATAATGAGATTCTCGCATTAACACACAATCTAGTGTCTAGCTGCGTTATGTGATAATCGATACATACAGATTTACAACACAAAGTCTTAGAAATTGTAAAACAGCTCCATTCATTTTTCTGTCTCTTTTTCATTTCTGTCTCATTTTGTCTCTTCGTTTCATTTTTGTCTATTACAGGAATATTTTTGTTGCATTTGAAACATAAAAGAACAATAACCAATTATTATAACCCTGATTATTATTATTGCGATTATTAGTACGACGACGTTATATGTTGCTTTTTACGAGAAGAACGATAGGTAAAGTGCTTTTTCATGAGAAATCAGATAAATTTGTCTGGCATAGAGTTACTTGTTCGTCAAGTATTTTGAAAGTTACTAAATTTAGGTTTTTTCATATTTTTTTATCCGTTGAGGCTTTTGTGCTTTCTAAAAAATATCCCTTATCATTTTTGCGGAATGGAAGCAGAGGGTCATCAAGAAGCGGTAGTATGTTAGGAGATAGCTACGGTCGCCATGTAATTAGTCTGGAGATGAGCGTACATACGGTACATACTGTACATCGATCAACGTCGCGGTAGGTCAGTTTTTACTGACATGAGCCGAGGTGGAATAAAACATCGATCGAGCGAACTTTTCACTACTTGATCGTCCAGGCGATCATAGAAACCTTTAGGAGATTTCCCTTACTGGAAACGTTGGAGTTTAGAAGCCTTACCTTGGGTAGGGGGACATAACTAAACTCTTGAAATAAGTTGGAAGGCGAAGTATTGGGAAGCGTAACGTCCTATCTTGGCAGTCCGAACGAATCTGCCTTGCCACGGTCGGAATTGGTTTTATTTATACTCAATGGGTTTCGAAATATTGGTTTTGGAATGTGTTTTTGTCCTAATTAAAGGTTATTGATATGAGGTGCAATATATTCATTGTATCGGAGTGAGGTGTCTGTAAATTTGTGCCTATACTGCGCTTTTAGTGTTTTTACAAAGTTTCTGGAAAGTTTAAACTGTACTAGCCAAATAACGAGTGCGTTCGTCGATCATTACCTACACTGCGCTTTGAGCAATAAGTTGCTATGCGTTCTCAGTTTGTCCACTTTGCTGCAGAAACGCTTGAATTGCTTATGTGTTGCAATAGTGTGATTTGGCTTTCCGAAGTGTGTTACAATGTGTCTATAGCTGATAGTGTGGTTTACAATAAGTTCTATGTAGCAGATATGCTACAAAGCGATATGTCTCTTTCTTTGTTGTTTTGAATAACAGGGTTTCAAGTCGAATCAAATCAAATCGAACAGTTCAACCGGTTAAGGGAATGTTTCAACCGGGTAGTGAAATCGTGCAAGCAAACTGTGGAGCTCCAGTAAAATTGTATTAAAAATCAATATGTTTATCACCTTTTAGATTGTTTACATTCAATTACACTTCCCTTGGGGGCCATGGCTAACATACATGATAGCCATCAGACATGTAAACAAGAAGTGCTTGACCGGGGAAACATTAACAACAATGGTCTGGCACTCAGCTTATTAAAAGCGCTGTTTAGACAATGATCAACGAAAACATCTATGCTTTAGCAACAACAGTTGTAACCTTCTTTCGCAAAACATTAAAAGCGCAGTATACACACATATCAACAAACATCTCAAACCAATACAGTTTAAAAATTCCACCCAGTATCAATAACCTTTAATTAGGATAAAAATACATTCCAAAATCGTACGAAACCCATAACTTTGTTTGAGTATAAATGAAACCACATCCAACCATGGTAGATTAGATTCGTTCCAACTGTCAGGATAGGACTATGTCCTGCATAAATCTATCGACTTCTCATTTAACACTTTGAGTGCCATGGCTATCATATATGATAGCCAGTTATGTTTCCTGGGATGCCATGACTATCATATGTGATAGCCAGGTATAACTGACTTTAAATCTTAATACCTTTTAACAAATTGGGCGTATTATCGTGAAATTTTGCAAAAAAATCAACAAAATTTTAAATAATTTTGTAGTTTATATTTATTTTTGCAAATTTTTGTTTTTCCCTTTTTAGAATAATTCATTGATACCCATAAATGATCAAAAAATCGAGAATATTAATGCGAAATAACAATTCCTTCGATCAATATAGTGTAGCCACTTATATTTTAGTTATACTGTGAGTTTTTAAACCGTCTAATATACATCAGATATCCCCTCTAAACTCAAACGAATTCAGTAAGGAAAACGCCTTCAGGGTTTCCATAATCGCCTGGACGATCAAGTGTCGATAAGTACGCTACGAACAAGTTTTATTCCAACTCGGAGCATGTCAGGGAAACAATGATCTACCGCGACGGTACTTGACGACCACGGTGACGTATGTACGATCAACACATTACAAAGTTATTTGGAAATGTTACGTGAAATAAGGAATAAAATGGTTCCTTTTTTGTCTCCTCGTAAAATCTATTTTTATCAACCTCTCATTAAAGATAGGCAATCAAAAACGAACACAACCATTCGCATCACACGCGCTGTGCTTGCAACGAAGGAGTTTAATTTCGTAAATGCGCACACACAACGACCATTTTTCAATATCTCTGTTTGTGGTCGTTTCCTCTTATGGTTGTTTCACTTTTATGCAAAGCAAATTCACTCCCCCAATATACACACCCACACTTCTGTGCTCTTTCGAAAGCTTAACAAATTGACATTGTAACCGTGCCCACTTTCGAGAGGCACAACAACAAACCTAAAAATAGACGGGCCATCATGATGACCATCATCATGCGAGCGTGTATTGAATTTCCAACCGATAATGCCGAATTGAAAGGTTTGCGCAACATATGCAGCCAGTCAGACTATTCACAGAGTGCATCACGGCGCCCGCCCCCTACCCCCCATCAAAACCGTTTGCGCGCATAAATCTCCATTACGGTTCCGGCTTTTCCACTGCAATTATTGTAATATCATTTCCGCCATTCGCAGTCCGGGCTCGGCTGCTCCGCTAAGGTTGTAGCTGTCGTTTCCACGCTGCACTTTAGTGTCCAGACACACACACACACACACACATACACACATACATACACACACACGAACATGTATGTGCAATCACACATTATCTGTTCTTCATGACGATGCAAGCCACACATGTGACGATGGCGAACATATGCACACCCCCGTTAACTGTGCGGGATAGCGACTCGTCCCCGAAACGGCCCTTCCCAGCTTTCTTCCATTCCCACGGGACACCTCCTCCGCAAAACACGTGCAGCATAGTTTCATGGTGGCTTATTTTGAATCGGGCACCGGTTGGCGCATTTGCATATCACCTTCCCGTCCCGCATTCATGTTCACTCACACGAACCTTAAACGCATCTCTATCTTTAGTGTGTGTGCGCGTGTATGTGTGTATTATGTTTGTGGCCAGATTAAACACGCCAAAATCAACGCCCGGAAATGTGCAGCAGCCCCATTCACCCGGTTTGATACGAGCGATGGCACTCGCGCTGCGGAGTAAAGGGATGTTGAGGTTTACTGGGAAAAATAATCAATTAGAACTTTAAATTGAATAACAACATTATAATCTCTCGTCTCCTGCCACACGGTGTGCACGTTGCCTTCCGGTGGCCGGTTCACACGGCGCCCTCCCACTCGCGGCTACTTGGAAGCCCGAGAGCGCTATTTTCAACGAGCGGCTCTGTCGGAGCCAGGCACAAGGCATCGTGCATGTTCGCGCATGTGAGTGTTCCGAAAATTGGATGTCCCCATCTGGGCCCTCGGGATCTGGACGGGCGCGCGACAAGCCACTGTCATGAAACGTGGAAACTGCCCTACCGCCGCCGCAGCAGCAGCAGCAGCAGCAGCAACAACAGCAGCACCAGTAGCATATGTCCACTGGGGACGCCAGAATGATGTGGCGGTGTGACGCGAACAGTGCGAGTAAACTCCGAAGGACCGACAAACCACATGCATTATTTCTAACCCAGAAACGACCTTGCGAAAACAGAAGCGATGCCACGAATATAGGGTAGGTTGGTACGATAATTGCAGATACAATCATCAGACGCTCCTGGTGTGTATGTGTTTGTATGTGTGCCTTACTCTCTCTCTCTCTTTTTCTGCAGCTCTGGATGGATCTCTGGAATGGTATGGTTCAACCAAAAGAACGCTCTGGTACTATGGTAGAATACTGACATTGACACTACCTGCCACGGGAAATACTTGCACAACTGTACCGGTGGACCTGTGTGCATGCGGGAAGTTATGGGCTTGACAGGTAGAAAGTCATTCCTTGCCCTGCCGGGTCGGTTACCTACCTGAAAGCCGTCGTACGTCCACGAGCCGAACTTCATTTCGCAGCGCTGATCATCGAACGGGAACCAGGTGATGTCAATCTTGCAGGTGGATTTGAAAATTCCCGGCGGTACGTAGAGACAGGACCCGTTGTTGCGCACGACCACGTTGGTCGGGTACGTTCCGTCGAACCCTTCGTCGGCACTGTTTGTTTCGGTGTAGGAAAAGAAGAAAGTACTGGGAATGATTAATCTGGACAAGACTAGACAGCACTGCTCTGAAATGAATATCTATGTCGTCAACAGTGTGCTGTTTTGCAACTTCTGCAGAACGCACCGGGGCCAGTACCTCTGTTATGCGTGGTAAGCATGGTACTAGTGCATTGCCCTTTTTTTGGATTCGAATCTACCGCTGCGCTCTTGCGGGTCTGGTGGAATTGTTCTTTTGCTGTTAGGCAAGCAGTCAATGGCGACAAGCAAAAAGAAGAAACAAAAAATCCCGACTACAACGACTGGTGCAATCATACGCTTCACAAATCTTTACGCCAGTCACATCCAGTGGGTCGAGTTACGAGCAATTTCATGGTTCTGGCGAAAATGTTAAGCTTCGTGCTGGATCCTCCCTCACTACTGCGTAAGGACATAAAGATGTGTGTGTGTGTGTGCATGCACGTGTGTGTGTGTGTATAAGGTTTCTTTCCTCCATTTGCTGAAATGTAAATGAAACTCACTTACGCTTCACTTAAGACGTAATTACCATTATGCCGAATACGCGATTGCACGCGACTTCCGTCCAGTGTGCGGGGTAGGGGTTAGGCAAACATTCTTTGTGTTTTCACTACCCTCTACTTCCAGCCTAACCTCCATTTTCTGGCTACCCCCGAAGTAAAGTTCGGGGTCCCACTCAATGGAATTTTATTGCCACCGGGCGATATTTTGTTGTCGATATGGCCGTTCCGGCTGTCGTTTAGCCGGCATGACGGTACGGACGCGAAATGGTAATGGAATTCTTCCACGAAGCACTGTGGCCAGTTGTAACACACATTCGCAAACATTTTCACATACACACACCAATTGGAGGGATCGTGGATCGAGGAGCAGTGTTGAGCATTCTTCCGCGTGTGCACTACAACAAATATTCGGTCCGAAGGACCAAACGCTCGGTACGATAGGTTGCTTAGGTAGGATGAAGTGCGCTCACACTGCTTGGCAAAGCGCCGGGTTTAGCCGGGGTGCTATAGGACGCCTTTGGGTGAAAGATTAGTGTAGTGCGGAAAAACAATATCACCTTGGATCGGGCTGGTGCGCCCCACTCGAGGACAATTTACTCGCGGGAGTCCTGAAGGAGATTATGGAAATGAGCTTGAGTTTCGGAATTAAATTCTACCGTCAAGCGCCTGATGTGTTGCGGGTGCTGCTAGAGGATGTGAAGAGGGCGGTATACAGGTGGCGGGGATGGAAAGGGAGTTTCTGAGTGTATACAGTGCAATCACCAATGGCAAACACACTTTGCACAAGTGGAGCGTTTTGTGTGTGTCTGTTTTTTGTCCCACTGTCTGTACTACTCCATCCGTATCACCGCGGGAATATTATACGTTAGTTTTATAAGTTTATTCCACGTTCCACGACTTCTAACTGTGCGGAGAGCGTAAGAGATTACAAGCAACGATCACCAGCGATGCGGTAAAAAAAAAAAAATAACCCAAGTCACTTTCCCACTCCGGTGGCAATAGCAATCCAAACCGAGGGGGACACTGGGTAGTTTCTGTCGGAAATCGGCAATTTCCTGGTGCAATGTACACCACGCCACCCTCAATCAAGGATGTGCTCCCGCCAGGCCGGTACTCAGGTACCGTCCGTAATGTTTGGACGCTGGTGCAAAAGACAGGAAATTTAATTACAACAGCAAGATGAACTGTTTGCTCCCTATCGCTTACAATAGCCTGTTTCGCGCGCTCGTGCATCCGTACGCCTGCCACAAACCACTTAATGGAGGGGATCCCGGGTGACGGGATGATGGCTGTCGTCCAGTAAAGTAACGCGTTCTTTTTGTAGCGTGTGCTGCAAGTTTGTTTTTGGTGTTTTTCTTTGCCATGTACAAGGTGCTATAATCAGCAAATCCAATCAGTGCCGGGAGGATCAACAGGAACAGCGCAAACAATAGAAATTAAATTGTGGAAGCGACGCGTTCGGATACGACGCTCAGCGATGACTTGAGTCGTACTTTGATGGTATGGTGTTTGTGCCTTTCTTTTAACGCTTTTAATCGAGCGTTGCCCTCCTGATATTCCTTTATCGCTAGCTTACATAACACTAGACGATTAACTAGATCGAAATGAGAAGCTTTCCCTCGTACCTGTTGTACATTAGGACGTCCGGTTTCCAGAGGCGATGTGGTGGTATTCGCAAATCGCGCACCCCACCATACTCGGACGAGTTCCATCTGACGTTCATGTCGTTCCACTCCTGGAAAAGAGGCAATTAAGAAGAGCAAGAAAAAAGTTTAAGTTGGTTAGCATGGGCGAGTTTCGGTTGATGAAGTTCTGCTGATGTGCACTGAAGAAAAACGGCATGAGTATATTCGGATCATTGCTAGTGATCTGTCAGAATTGTTAAAGCTATTCAGTGATTTGTCAGAGTTTAAATCAGCTTTTTGATCTCTGTTTTGCTTCGATCGTCATCGCACGTTGAAATCAGGGATAATTCAAAGAAGTAATTTGAATAGTATTCATATTCTGCATGTAATATTATTTATTAAATAAAGACAGTTATTTGCCTTTCCTTGCGTAAAATGTGAACATTTCGTAGCGTTCTGTAAAACTTATGTAAGATCTACGTTGGTAGGGGTGGCGTTGGGGGACGAGGGGCGATGATGGTGATTTATTAACGTAAAGAAAGCACTATAATTCATATAACTTCATATACAGTCGTGACGCTGTTAAAACAATCCAACAAAATTGGGTTGAAAAATTCCAAATCTGGTATCATTTGCGACACATCGAGCCTGTATTGGCAAAAGTTAACCGGAATTAATCCATTTGATTGTGTGTTCTGTTTTTTAATGGTAAATGCCTGGAAATCCGTAATGAAAACTTGTGATAATTTTCTTTATCCATTTTTGCAGATACGATATTATGATAAGTTGCAAACAATGATGGTAGGCAGAGTAAGTGTACTAATGGTGGTTATAGCATATTATGACTATAACGAGCAATTTTTTTCTTCTCTGAAACAGTTTATTTGCGTTCCAAACCCTCGAATATTTTAAATGAAATATAAACATTTTAAAATATTTGTGCTTTTTTAGTTCCGTGCTGGCCACTTCCGTTTGTAAAATATCACCATTTTAAAGTATGTTGCCATGATGTTTGGCATGTTTTACCATTTGGCTTAGAGTAGCGCTGTATAATATTAGAGTTTTGCAAGCATTTAACACAAATTTTACCTTTGCTTTCGGTGGTCACGAGATGCTCATGACATTTTTCAGCACTGAATACGTCTTTTTCTCGAATGTGTATAACTTAACATCGATGTACCCATTATCGCAGTATACCATGGATGTTTTTTACTACACTGCAATTAATAACGATAGTCGCACCGTGTTTTTGTTGATTTAAAGTTATAAAAAATATCAGGAAATTTTGAAAAAAAAATACACGTTTTCAAATGCGTTTGAATAAACTTTTTCTTGGAATTTTTTTACGAAAATGTTGGAAATATTCTTGATAATAAAGAAAACTTTAAATGGGGGCGTTTCAAAATGATAGTCTCACCTTTTTTTATAATAGAACTATCTTGCATTAAACCAAGAGCATACAAAATTAATCTGGCATCCATTTGAATTTGCTTACATTAAATTTGTCATCCAGTTTAAGAATAGTGTGAAGAAGACAGCTCTCGGTGCGCGAAATAGACCAAATTGATGCTTACCATACACTTGGCAAATCTAATTGCGAAATCGGTGTACTTATTCAAAGATCTACAAATGTTATTAACAATTATCTTAATTATGCAAGTGCTTATAGCCAAAGGAATTCATCGGGAAAATAGCGTTCAGAAATACTATCCGTGAGAAATAAACGAAGAATAATTAGAGCAAAGGGGCATCAACAATTTTTACTGCTTAGGGCCCCCGACACTGTAAACCCGCTACTGTTTAGCAGCCATGGAAAGTACGATTTGCCGATTGTTGCAACACGAATGGGCAGTGATAAGTACACCCATATCCTAGGCAATTATTTGAAACCTCGCGTGAACATATATTAAACAACCAGTTGATATTACAACTAGATTACGCTTCCATACATGTCAGCAAGAATACAGAGGATCGCCTGGAAGGAATGCAAATCAATACTTTGACTTGGTCTACCGTTTTTTACTGATCTAAATCCCATCGAGAACGTCTGGGGCATGTAAGTTTGAAAAGTATTTGAAGAAGAGGAACAGTAGGAGACCGTACAGCATCTGGAAGTAGCGATTAGAAATGCCTGGCGAACCTTTTCTGTTCAGTCTTTGCTAAAACTTGCCGAAAGTTTGCCAAAACGGATTTTTCAGGTTATCAACCGTAATACATAATCAACTGATTACTAGGTTTTGAAAAAAAAATGTTAGTACTCAATTAAATACCGAAGTGAGGCTATCATCTTGAAACGCCCCGTTTTCAAGTTTTTTTTTTTTAAATTATCAAGAATATTTCCAACATTTTTGTGAGTTTTTTCATGCAGCAGCTTGAAAACGTGTGATTTTTTCAAAATTATCCGATAATTTTTAATTGCCTTAAATAAACAAAAACTAGGTGAGGCTATCATTATGAAACGCAGTGTGCTGTCATTTTGGTCGTAGTGCAAATTTTACAAGCTATCGGGTTTCTCGTTATTATTTTCACAATCTAAAGCGTTCATAAATGAGTTAAATAGTAGTTACGTGTAAAATGTTTAAAAAGGGAAACAGTTTCATCAACATAACGCACCATAACTTTCATACGAAAAAAGCGAACTACGTTCGAACGGCCCTATTGTCAAGTGCACACTTGTTCTTCCGTGGTCGTTAGTTAGGGCAAGTCTCGGCAAGAAGCATTTTCAAGGTAGCTGGACATTGGCTACGAAACTTCATTTAAACCAATTCAAACAGACCACCATGATTTGCCATGATACCACAAAACAGTAGCTGGGGTATAGTTTCAGGTGATATGAAGAATTGCTAGATGATATGAAGCATGTCCGAACAGTGTTTAAGATTTGTGTTATCAGTAGAATAAGAATGATTTTTTTAGAAGGATTATCCCTATACATTGTGCGATTAATTGAGCATGGCTAGTTACACAACCAGTGCTAGAACAAAGATATTTCAAACTATGAATTTTACGTAATTAATAGTGTTTATATACTTATTTAACTGAATTAAACATATTATTATTTGATTTGATTTAAAATAATGTCACAAACTGATTTTTGGTGCTAATATGCACGTTTTGGCTTAAAATCACAATAGTTAGAGGTACAGTGAAGTGCTAGGAGCCATAACCATAATTGGTACCTTGAGATTAAAATTTTCGGCGATCTCGACGATAAAAACTGAGTCAAAATAAAAAATAAACTCATGTTCTACATATTTCGGGCTTCAAGAAAACATATATACATTTGAAATTATAACCAATACTTATTTTGACAGTATTAAAATCGGTATAATAATCACATATTCTAGCCATGATTGGCACGCTTAGCCTACTGGTATACTAGAAATCCTATGATATTAGTGCAATCTGACTGCATAACATTTTAGCACGAAAGCTCACGAGAGACTGCTTTGTCACGCAAATCGCCTGAAAGTATGCAATCAACATCACACAAACGTCCGGACAGATTTGCAGGGTGTGTTGACTTGGCCTCTTTGTCGTGTCGTAACAAAATAAAAATGCAATAATTACCAAACATTTCTGCAATACACGTGTCGGTGTCCACATGACTTGACAATTCTTTCGTCCTCGGGCATTGGAGACAACATAATCATAATACGACAAGTACAATTTAAAGAAGAAACAAACCAGAATTCTCTTCACTTCTGCTCTTGAAGTGTGCTTCAAAAGGGATCACATTGCCTTCCCCCTCTCACTTCCATTCCACTTCACTGCTCCTTTCAGACATTCCAATCTTGGTTGTGTTTGTTTTGCTTTGCTGTTGCAAAAGCAGCAATGAAAAGAGTATAGCAAAACGCAATGTGGTTTTAAAAAAAAAACCTAGAAGCACCCGCATACACCCAGGGCTCGGTACCACCCGGTAGCAGAAACAGCGGTTTTGGTTTTCGTTTTACTGTCATACCATTCACAATAAAATTTGATACTCGAATCAGGCGCCGGGGACGGGACTCCCCGTGCTCCTGTGCTATCTCTCTGGTGGGAAGAGAGGTTGGGCACTTCTGGGCTGCCGTGGATATTTTCTCGCTCCCGGGCAACCCGAAACAATAAACATGAATTAGATAGTGAGCAAAATCAGGCAGCCAGCGGATGAAAAAAAGCAGCGTGCCTAACCTTTTTTGCGACTGCAGGGCTGCGAACAATTGAACAGAGCTTTCTTCAGCTCGGTTGTACGATTGAAAATGGTGGTCCCAAACAAACGTTACATATGATGTTTACTGTAGGCGAGAAGGGTAGGAAGTGGGAGAGGAGGGGGGGGGGTGAGGGTTTGCCCGTTTCTTGTACCTCCGAGCACGCCTACCAATTTGCCATTTTTTGTGTTGAGGCGAGGGAGGTGGGGAGAGGGGAGAGGTCAAGACGAAAGCTCTCCATTTGTGTCCACGGCACAAAACAAAGTAATAGGAATGGAAATGGGATTTGATATTATTTTCCACTTCCCATTTGCCGAAATGTTTCCTTAGCGAAAACGTAGGAAATCGTATCCACTTTAACCCTTTTTCAGCCGGGAGTGGCTGGTGCGGCTCTAGGCTTAGTAGTTGTTGACCACTCGGTTGACGTATTTCCGGTGGAGCTCTTTAGATTATCCAACCTTTTATATTTTGGGTGGGCGGGAAGAACGAGTAGGAGGGGGGAACGAAATGAAATCTCTATCCTCCGGTGCAGGATGGAACCGTACCCGCCATAGTTTTCGATTATCGAAAAGGGATTGGGACATGAAATGTATTCGCATTACGCTAGAACAAAAAAAAGGGAGCCAAATTAGCTGTCTTGGCGGCATGGTACCACCGCCGTGGTCGGCTCGAGATTCGCGTGCTGACAGCTCTGGGCCGGTTTTTACGGTGACCGGACAAAGGAGATTAGTGGTTCGGTTGGGTTCACCGCTCCGCCACGATCCAATTGGCTGGGTCAATGGTTTGCCGTGGAGCGGGATTGAAGCTTACGCATTCTGGCTGCTGGTCGCACACAGGTGCGGGCACCAGAGCTCGAATGCTACCGTGGTTGCAAACACACCAAGTTGATAACAATAGCAACGCAAAAAAGGACCAAGCGACAGCTAAAGCGAACCACAAAAGTGTATGTGTGTGTGATGGTAGAATTTGTAGGTTGGACTGAGAATAAAAAAAGGGGAGAACAAAGTCATGATAGCTATTTCCAATGTCCGCAGTATTTACCACACTCGCGTCTCGCCTTCGCTTTTGGGTCGGTTTTTGGCTGCGGGGAGTAAAACATGATCTAATAAAATCCTACCGTAAACGTATTAAAAAGCCCGAGCCTCACTGTCAACGGTAGCGACCAAGCAGCGTCAGTGTACACCCACGGAGACGAGCAAACACGAGCTTTGATTTTCCGGATGAGCCATCAAAATGGCTCGTTCGCTATAATTGAAATGATTTGATTACCGTGTCCTCTCGCGACGGAATCATGCAGAAAACTTCCGGGCGTACTGGCGAGCGGTAACAGCAACAGAGATTGCGTAAGTGCGTGTCCGAAAACAACAACAACAACAACAAAAAAAGGAACTGCATGACTTGAAGTTATAAAATCGGCGTGATTTGACGTGTAACTGACAGCTGCTAGCTGTCAGAGCCGACGAGTGACGTTTCGGTTTGCGGAAACTCGTTCGCCACAAAAAAGCACCAAAAAGTACTTTACTGAATGTCAACCGCAACTGGTGGTATGAATGAGAGAAAGGGAACTCCCTCTGAAATTATGTTCATTTATTGGGCTAATTTGTCTAATTCAGCGTAATCAACGGCACTCACACGCACTGTATATATGTAATGCCTCAGCTCTGTGTATGTTTGTGTGTATGTGTGTGTTTTTTGTTTTATAAGTCTCTTTGCGTGTAAATATTGAAGATTGAATCTGTTGGCACTGTGATAGGGAGGAAAAGCATAATATGTAAACTGGATTGTGTAAAGAGGCGGCTCAAACAAACGGCTGGGACGCTGATAGTCCCGCATCATCGGATAGCGTACGCCGTATAAAGTGTCATGCCAAATCCCCACCGGTGCTAGCGTTGAGGAGATCAGCTCCGATAGCAGCAGTCAAACAAGGAAAAAATGCCTATGAAAGCGGATGAAATCCAGCTTCGTGATACTAAAAGTGGAAAGCGACCGGTGGAAGATACGACGGTATGATTTATGCATATTTTGGCATAAAATTTTCCCTTACTTTCCCCCACGCCGGATGTGGAAAGAGCATCACCAACCCTGCTCGCAAAGTATCCTTCAATTTCGAGCGAACGAATGTGTGAGTGAGAGCGCAGGAGCGAGCACGTTGTTAGCGCTCCATTGCTCCAGCTTTGCGGTTGAATCTTTTGTTCCGTGCACCGAAAAGTCACGTCCTCGTGCGGATCGCTCCCGCTCTGTCTCGCACACGCTCGTTCGCTCGTTTCATAGGGACGCACACACTGCCTGTTCACATCTCGTTGTCTTTGCTGTTGGCGTCAGTCTCAGTTGCCGGCTTGGATGCTGCGGGCAGGCATTTTCCAACCGTACTTGTAACTCAATAAATTAAATGAACAATAAACGACGGTTCTCTAGACACGAACGGTTCGCACTTGGCCTCGGCGCTTGCTCCCAGCTCCCGCGGCGCTCGTACTCCGTAGGACAACCGAACAGATGAGCTGGGAGTGGAGTGCAGAGTGCGGGAGGAGCATAATTTTCGCTTCCACAACCGAGAACCGATACCAGAAAGCCACTCGGTTGCCGGAGTACAAGTTTTTGGGAAGCCACAAAACCTCTCGCACCATAACTTCTCTTGCCCGCTTGTGTATAACCTCAAACGGGTGGTGTAGAGGTGCGTCGTTGCAGAGCCTGGGTACACGAAGGTACCGGGAATTTCGGAACACCCGTTGGACATGGTTGGCATGGCGTTCCGGGTCCTTGGACAAGCAAGTAAAACAGGTCAAACCATTCTATCCTTTTTTTGTTTATAGAGAAAAGGGGTTTGCCTATATGTGCGGAGGACACAAGAACTGTGGTACTCGCATGTTACAAACACTACTAACAGATTGTGAAAATACATACACACATACATATATTTGGAGCAATCCTGGAGTAATGGTTTAAAAGGTTGAAGATTTTTTTCTGGGTTTCGGTTAGTTATTAATTCCTTTGCCCCCGAATAGTTAGGACAAGTATGTAGATCTAAATCATAGATGATATATATACACAGAAAGAGAGAGAAAGAGAGAGAGAGAGAGA
Organism: Anopheles arabiensis; assembly: GCF_016920715.1. Lineage (NCBI taxonomy): Eukaryota > Metazoa > Arthropoda > Insecta > Diptera > Culicidae > Anopheles > Anopheles arabiensis. Next base: position 18,334,849 of record NC_053519.1, read on the forward strand.
GAGAGAGAGAGAGAGAGAGAATGAGAGAAAAGGAGAGAGTTTTGGGTTTTCTGGGGATATTTTTTGGGAGGCCATTTTAAGGGAAATTTAATAGGGAATTGGGGTCGAATTGGTCAAGCAACACCGAGCTAAGAGTACCCGTTAACCAAGAAGTTTCACAGTTGTTGTCTAGAGCAGGGGCCTCCAAACTTTTCAACTCGCGGGCCGCATTGCTTCAAAAATAACTATGTTGAGGGCCATTTGAAGCTACCTTTAACTGATGAGTGAACGTTTTAACCTCGTTTTTATAATAAAATGCCAACGATACTTGTACAGTTTCGTGTTACTAAAGCTTGATTTTTGTCTAAGAAAAGTAAAACATACATTTTAATTTAAAAAAAATCATAATAAAGTAATATTTATATTAACTCTGGCAAAGTCATCGTGGGCCGCATTTTAAGTTCTTAAGGGCCGCATGCGGCCCGCGGGCCGTAGTTTGGAGACCCCTGGTCTAGAGCAAAGACGTTTCTTGTGCGCTAGTATCGCACCATGACAGCTCGTTAGCGTTCGAACCGGAAGATTACTCGCAATTAATGTCATGAGAAGTCAACTATGAGCCTTTCAAAAAAAAAAAAACCGAAACGAGGAAGCACACTCCTCTGCCGCCGTTGACTGTGATCTCCAATAAATATATTCTTGCTTGTGCTGTTGTTTGCATTGTCTTTTGAAACCGTACCGCAGTTAATTACGAGTAATGGAATGACTTTTTCTTTCCGCTGAGACCGCGGAAAAGCATCCACGCGGATGGAATTCCTCGGGAACACGTCAGACTAGGAACTGGTGGTCGTATATCTTCATCACCATCATCCAGCTTCATCAGTTTGCTGTCTTTACTTTAGGGGATGTTTTAACTGTTTATAAATTGCTAGCCAGGCATATCATAGTATTGCACAGCGTGTTTACAGGGCGGATTTCACGATATCTGGAACAGGTTGACATACTTTCTCCAATCTTGAGACGAAGGAACAAGGCACGACTCAAACAAGGTATAGGGAGATATTCGAGCTTCTGTCCGAGACACATTCGCGGATAAGTAACCTTGCCATCGGGAAACATTGTGTGGATTTTCGCATGCGTAGCATTTCTACTTCAATGATTAAAGGTATGAGAACTCGAAAGTGAACTTTCTGACGATTAGTTTACAAACGCGTTTTAGTAACGATCTTTATGTGGAAATTTGATATAAGCCACATTCTGAAGATTGTACAAATCTCGTTGGTTGGTTTTCTTAGGTCCAAGTTTGGGAACCACACTCGCGTAGGGTGCAATGTGTACATCTTTGACAAATTTCACCTTTGTTTTGACCTTTCCCTTCTATCTTTTCGCGACTGGAAGCAAAAGGCAAGCAGAACCGGGAAAAATAAACTGCCTACCGCGAGGAGTGCGCCACACTCGCGAGCAATGTGCCCTTGACGGCGGGATGGAAATAAATCTCAAGTGTTCAACAAAGCAACAAAAAGCAAACAAACAAACGTTCGCGCAAAATATTAACTCTACTGCAGGCTAGCAAATGTTTTCTTTTTCCCCTTGTTAGCGCCACTGTCATACTGACTTCCTCCCTTAGGTCTGAGCAGTGTGGTGCGAAGTACGGGAAGTAATGTAAAAATTGAATTATGAATCACTGGAGAATACTTTCTCGCTGCTGGCTGTCGTTTATTTACACATTGGCACACAAGCATGGCAAGATGTCTTGCCAAGCCAAAGATAGCGATGCTACAAAAAGTCGTTGGTAGTATTTGTCTTTTGTCGTTTACTTGTTTGCGTTTCCCCTTCTCCGATACCTCCACATGGTGTTTGCAAGAAAGTGTGATCGTAGCTATTGTTTCCGGGCCCAGCGCGTTTCTAAGCCGCTTCCGGGTACATGTCTTTTCAACAACATTTCAACATTTCCTCTGCATCATGTGGCTTTATGAACAGCGCAATCCTTCCGTACACTATACAGTCCTAAACACCCTGCTGGCAAAGTCTGTAACGTTACTCCCCGTAATAAGTTGGTTTTGTAATGAAAATTGCATAACTTTGGGCTTACCTAAAGTCCACGATACCGGAATCGAGCGTAAAAGGTTGTTATTAATTCATCAGCACACAACTAGAAACAAATGGGGTACCAAGCGATTCTCACGCATTGGCGTATGCTGCTCCTGCTGATCAAAAGTTTATCGACAATCGAGTCAAGAGTGTCACAAAGCAAGCAAGAACTAAAATAAGAAAAACAGCAAAGAGACACGGGAAGCTAACTTTAAACATTAACGTGTACCTGGGCAGCTGACACACGCAATGTTACGGTGTTGGGAAAAGTTGTTGCTTATTTCGAACAGCTCAAAAGATCGTGTAAATTGTAATGTTTTAGTCTCGCTTCACAGAAAAAGTTGTTTATTAAGTTTAGAACTCTATGCACCCTGCTCTAAAACGGACGGAGCGAACTAATTTACGCGAAGAGATGTTAGCAATAAAAACAAAACAGATCTTTTGAAAGCTCTCGGACAACAGTTCTGCTAGCACTTAACACAGAGCTGGCTGTTTGTTGTTGTTTTTTTTTTGCAAAGATAAACCATCTTGGCACCAGAAGTAATGAAAAAACGCCACAGTTTCGCCCCAAGAACGGCAGGCAGGTTAGTTAATCTAGCGGAACTAATACGTAGCGCTTTCCAGCAGCGCATACCCGGAGAGTTTCCGGTGTCTCAGAGGGGTTTGGTCACTGAACCGTAAACTGTCCTTGCGAAGCTTGCCATCCGTTTTGGATTGAGAAAATTTAAATTTTCGGGAGGAACATTCAGAGTTCAACAACAACAATTACTCTTGCCGGTATCGCGAAGAATACCTGCAGAGGAGCGCATTCTGAAGGCTCTGATCAAAGCAGGCTTGGGATTTTGTGTGCCCGTGTGAACCCTTCTTACAGCTTACCGATACGACGAAAACCTGCTAAAATCAGCCAGTTCCCGGTAAACTCACTAGCCGTCGTATACGGACCTTTGCGTGATGGAACAGAAGTGACTGCCTGGTGACGCCATCTTGCAAACACCACAACCTCAAGGTGCGTACGCTAAGGCCGGAAAATTGTGTCGAAGGTATTATCAATGCGAAGGTATTCTTTATGATTTCGGTACCCAAGTAATCGGTTTGTCCGATAGTGAGCCTTTATTCCCTTTCTGGCTGGCAAGATTAAAGGATTACGGCAGGCTCCCGATTCAAACAGCACCAATAGCTTTTGTAATCGCGAAACTTCTGGCAGTTCGGCTATTCGGCAAATATTGGAAAAAAAACTACTCAGTAGAGCGTGCACGAAGCCGTGCCCAATAACGTTAATTAGGTGCTGCTGCCTAGTGGTCGTGTGTTTACGTAGTCCAGGCATTTAATCATACAGCCTCAGTCTCCGAGGTAGACGGAGGTATGTTGGGGACGCTATCGGGAAATCGGGTATTTATTACACTTACTTACGCCAGCAGCGGGCGCGCTTGACGTTTCTTTCTGCAGTTGGAGAGGAGCGTCGGTGCAAAGCGGGCTGATGAATTATTCTGCCACTTCTGAGCGCTGGAGTGCGAGGGGCACTTTGTAAGCAGCTAAATTGGTCTCTCAGTAGCCGGCAGGGGCGCTTCTTCTTTTCCGGCTACGTTGCGTCGAAGGAGTTGGTTGAAGAAGCCTGAACCTCCTTCGTTTGATGTTTCCGAAGGTAGCGCAATCCTTCCACGCCTGGGTGGGATGAGAGCTCCTAGAGAATTTGCGCCAGTTTACGTACCTCCAGTTCTCAAGATCCATTTAGTGGCTAAGTGTGTAGTCCGTCTTCTCTCATCTTTCCATGTACGGTAGGGCACAAGCTTGTTATGCTCGTTGTCGTGCAAAATTAATTAATCGTTTTATTGCATTATTTATGCTTTACCCTTCGGTGGCTCATCGGAGCAGACACTGGCCTCGTGCGACCGTGGAAACTTCGGATCTAACTCCTGTGGTAGGCTACAATGATGCCCTTATCGAGGGGCTTTTTTTGAATACTTTATCGCACGCAAGAAAAGTCCAACTTTTGATATCTTTGATTGGGCGCCTGGCGGAAGATGATCGGTATCAAATTCTGGAAACCTCCCCAAGTCCGACCTGGACCGGAAATGAGAGTGAGCAGAGGTCTCGAGGGAGAAACAGAGAACTCTAATTTAGATGAATGATACATTTTTATTCGCTCGCCTGCCGAAAGCAATCATTCCACGCCTTGATTGGCAATTACGCATTCGGCAGCAGTGTGCGCCTGGAAGCCGAAACCGTTGCGATATGATGATTTATGACCCACACAGTTTTTTTTGTCTTTGTTTTCTTCTGTTTGTTGGCCATTCCCAGTTTGCTCAGCTGGTGCCTCTCTAACAGGGTGGGAAGCTTTTTTTCGGTTGCCTTCTGATAGTTGTGGAGTAACAGGGTCCTCTAAGCCCTGCCAAGCCTGTAATTTATTGTTATTTTTTTTATTTTGATAAATTCTGCTGCACAGTGAGCGTCTGTTAAAACTTTTCGCATGGATCCCCCCCCCCCCAGCCTCCTACCTCCGAAAAGCAGCATCTTTTATTGGCGTAACAAGCACAGAAACACAGATGCTTCGAAAGGCCATCAAAATGGTGTTGTTGATCAGCGTTTTAAGCAGGACAGAACATCATCACAAGCATCATTATTGAATGAATGTCTATCGGCGCTGTCCAACCCAGTGTCGTCTTCTTGGCCGACTAACATATTTGCTGTAAGCGAGAAGTATCTCTACCATACACTGACTCACCGGAACAGCTTATTTGTTGTGCGTAATTACCAACACGTGTGTCCGCTGGAGCAGCGAAGGAAGTTTGCTGAAAGTCTTCACACACAAAAAAAGCTCTTCCAGAATTCCTAGTATCCTACCACAGGGCATTCGGATATACCGCTCACCCGCAGGAAGTATTCCGTTCGTCAATGTTGCTTGATAAATTAGCTTCTCCTCTACGCGGTGATGAATCGCACCGCAAGACAGCTCCAATCAACAGCTACGGACAATCAATATCAATAAAACCGGGCTAAAACGCACAGAAGGCCCTCTGTTCGAGAACGCGCGCACTCGCGATAACACCGCTAGAGCAGTAACTTTTCGCCGCCGGGCAGGTTGCTTTATGACAAAATCACACCCAATCCCTCCTCCACTCATCGCTCATTGTCTTGTGCACAATTATTAATGGGCCATGACTTTGGGTCTCGTGTAGCCTTGGCACGATATGACCCGCATCATGGTGGCCGTGTCTGGTGGCTCTTCGTGCCGATCCACACCAACACTCTGGCTTGGTTATTAAGGGAATGTGAGCTATCGTTCTTAAGAAAACCCGAAGCACACGCTCCAATTCCTGCACACGTCGACAGTGGCAGGTCCGTACAATGGCTGCCGGGCTACGTGATTCCCCTTGGCAGTTTTCTAGGCTGCCCTCGTTTGGGAGGGTATCCAATGGGGCTCTCTGTAGCGCCATATCGTGGCGGTCGAGCATGGAGCAATAATAATTGCGTTTTCCCCTCACCCCACCTCCAGGACTCACCAAGCCAGTCTCGTGTGCTTGACGTGCTCTGTCAGATCAGATTTCTTCAGAAGGCGGCTATTGTGGGTTGGCTTAGATAAATCAAAGCCACGAAATAAAGCGCTTGCTTTCATACCGGCAGGTTTTTCGGATACGATATAGCACCAGATTGCTGTACCTGTCATGGCGGCACTCGCCAAGATGTGTGTGCCAATGTGTATGTGTGTGCCGATGTGTATGTGTGTGTGTGTCTGTAATAAATACTTCACCTAATTCTCGATCCGGTAAAATATATCTACTGATAGTTGAAGAACAACCGGCTCATCCCTCCCATTAACTGTTGATTGATTAAGTAATGATGCGGTGGATGCCGATGGGGTTGGGTGTTCGATGCTATTTTCTCGAGCTCGCTGGCTGTGTGATCTTGAAGAGCAAAGTAGTGCGGCCATCGTAAATTGATTGCTGCAAATTAAAATTTCCACACCCGTGTTTGCGTTCTACAAAGACGTCGCATGCTGTAGCTCGTGTGGTGCCGTTTTGGGAATGGAAGTGATTCGAAAGCATGCTTTTGCCACATGCGTGGACACGCAAACTCATTGGAAAGCGGTTATATTTTCCCCTTGGGAAGGATTGACTTTGTCGGTATACGTGCGTGTCTAAACGTTTGCAATCTATTCCGATGGTAGTTTTGCGGTCCACACTGCTAACTTTATCCATTTTCCGCTTCAAGCGGTGATTTTGTCACGTGATATACATTGCTGTATGGCGTTGATGGCTGTTATTTGCGTTTTTTTTGTAATGCGAGTTGAACATTTAGGGGCAAATAAAACTTCATCGATTCTGAACGCCTGTCTGTATGCAACTGGATTAACAAACTATAGATTTTGAGTGTGTTTTATTTTTGTTATGTTTGCGCAATCTGAATAAAAGGTCGTTTGAAATGATGGCAAGCCTAATTGAATTGGAACTAATGCAATATTTCCCGCAAATACTGATGAAATTTGCACAGCCGCATAAAAGCAGATCGTAAACAAACTCACCGAACGTCAGTCGCAATTTGATTTTTTGAGGGTTTTTTTTTGCTCAGAAATAAATAAAACCATTCTCTCTGAAGTCAACGTTCCCACTACGTTCCCACTGTTAGTGCAATTCCATCATAGTATCAACGTGTTGGAAAACTTTTCATCCGCCTGTCCCCACTTGCGCCCCATTATGAACTCTCTAAAAAGGATTTGCATAAAATGTTTATTCCATTTTGCGAGCTGCGATTTCGTGCGACTTCATTAGTGACGGGGGGCTGCGTCCGGTCATCGAACTTTCGACTGTCGGGTACGGGATGCAGCATGGTCTGGCAGGGCCTGGCTTTAAAACATTTCCCATCCGAGCCGCACCGAAAGCATTATAGAGCGCTCTGGCTACAATAAATTACATCACTGGGGCTATAAAAATGCGAAAACGGAAACCCGTGTGCCGTTGGAAATCATCACCGAGCGAGCGAAGCTTAAGGCTCTTGATGATGGACGGCTTGATTGAGCCTGTATTGACATTTTTCCCTCCTATTTTCTAGCTCGTGGGGGAAAGCTCGAGCCGCGAGAATGTTTGCCCCTCCTAGCGGTGACAAATGAACCACAAAAGACTGCTTTTCTTGATGCGAGGGAGTTTGCGCGCCTACGAGCGGCCGTGGTGTTTGGCGGTCCGATGATGCCGTAATGGTGCGTTGGGCGGTTGGATCGTTAGCTGATAGCGATACCGCCGTCATACCGTTCAGTCATCGCCCGGAAATGAGCCGACCTCTCTCTCTCCCTTCCCCGATTGTCAACTAACTACCACGTTCGCACCGTCGTACATCACGGCGACTAATGTAAATTAAAAATTTTGGGCCATCACCCTAGCACCTGGGCCAACCGTGTCGCTAATGCACGGTCGGTGTTTCGTCCTTCCCGACCCTCTAAGGTTATGCGTACTTTATCGCATTATTTATAGCGCCTTTTTTGTTGCTGTCGGCGCTGCTTTCTCACCCTCGTTTTTCTGATCTCATAAAGTGAAGCTTAAAAAAATAAACAAAAATATTAGGAAAATCGACCGTGTAGGCACATGTGAGCTTCCTGCTTTGTGTCCCGGTTGACATGGACCTTTTATAAAAAGGTCGTATAAACTAAATAACAAGCATACAGAAATATATTGCCGCGTAAAAATGCATACCGCAAGGTGATATGAGATAAACGTTACTTATTTTACCATAAAAAAGATTGGTCGCATATGGAATAAATGCTAAAGAGTTAATAATTAAATAGCTTACATACACGTTAAAATAACCTCATTTGAATTTTCTTAGAATTTGTTATCATTTACGTGGTTGGCAATAGAACATTTTCAAGCTTTTAAACGAGTCTTTTACAAAAATAATAAAATATTCTTAGCATGATATGATTGCTTATATTAAGACAAGTATTAAGATTTTTTTTATATATTAAGATAAGTACCAAGATTTTTTACTGTGGGAAAAATGCTCAAAGATAGTTCTTCCTACATCTAAAATAAATTAAACTTTGGTTTTCAATATTTTAGCTTGGCCACGTTGCCCGAAGTTATGCAATTCACGCGACAAAAGTGCGTTTTTTTCAATTCTGTTTTAAAAATACAATCCGGTGAAGCTAACAGCTGAACCGTTCCTAGCGCTTTGCAAGGTGAGGAGGCGATGTACCTTTAATGGAACTATAGGAAGCTCCCATTGATGATACATCAACCGAACAGAGCTATCTCTCTTCCTGTCGCCCGCTCGCGATCCTGCCCGACCGGTTGGAAGGATTCGCGACCGGCAGATCAGCCATCAAGCAAGCGGTGTGCGACCGGCCGGAGTGAGAGGCGCGGGCTATAATGTTTGCGACAGGTAATAATTTTGAATTATGGATGTGGCCACCAGGCAGTATCGGCCGCATGACTTTCGTACCGCCGTGCTGCGCCGTGGTGTGGCTTACTTTCTGTTTTTTTTTCGTCCCTTCCCTCTCCATGGACACGATTCTAGCGCAAGCGAAGGAGAAGAATGTTTGAGCAAGCCGAAACCGCAACGTACCTCCAGCCCAAAAAGTAACGGGCAAAAAAAAAAACAGCAAGCGAACATAACACTGTGTAAGCGGAAAAACGTGCTTATTTGAGAGTGTTTGAAGAAACCGGTCGAGCGATGCGGACCTCAGCCACTTTTTCTCCGCCCTCTCTTTCTATTTCACTGGGTTCTATTTCACTTAAGCATCATCTCACAATAATCGAAACGTGTGGTTGAGCATTTGAGACGCAATGGAGGGCTGAATGTTATTCCTCTTTCACAAAGGGTACATTTGAGTGTTTGCAGCATTTATCGTAACTGCTGGGATTTCGTTTTTGTTGGCTCAAGGTCTCTAACAAAAAGAAGAAGAAAAAATCATGTGGAATCGAAATGTTCTGCGCTTGCAGGAGCACGTTACAAAGTTGCAAGTTTGGAAAGTTTTACTCGGCAAAAAGTACGCCTTACATTACTATCCTCTCACCTCTTGGCAGTAGATTACACAATCGATGGAATTTCTTCGCCCTCATCCTGCGACCGGACTGACCGGTCGGTGCTGGAGGTTTTGTGCTGTTCTCAACACATTTTTATCTCTACGAAAAGTTATATTGCCACTGTTAATTCGTAGTCAAAATTTATGCATCTTTTCAGCTTACAATGCGCTCCCCGGTGGGTGAAAAGTTTCATCAACACTGCTTTGCCGAATCCGGTTCATCAAAGCGGGTGTACCCGTGTGTGTCTGTGTGTGCGCGTGGGTTTGCAAGGGTCCACACAATTTCCCCCTGGGATTCGGTGGCAAACTGTGCTCTGCCCCGAAAAGGTTTATGGCTCGAAGGAGGTTATTTAGTTCCTTTTTTCGCTTACTTTTTCTACTTTTCTGCCTTTTTTGATAACCCGCGTGCACGATGGGCATTCGTGGGGACATTTGGAATAAAACTGAATTATTCAATAATGGCTTTACAATGTTAGTACATGATGTTTATGATGTACATATTCGGTTTATTTTTTAAAGAGACTTTCAGCCGATTGGCCTCATTCGCCTCCTTTTCGGTTTAATAATTGTGTGTGTTGTTTCGCTGAGGCGAATTTATTTGTGGCATAACTTGTGGCGTTTCATTGATAGCGTCCGCCTAAAAGTAGGCAATATATGCGTAAATGCATTTTTTCCAACAGCTATCAATCATAATCAGCTGTATTGATACACAAGATGGCAAGTGTAAGTAAATAAAGGTGGAAGATGTGCTAGCATTCTCGTTCTGATTAGTTCCATTAAGTTAAACAATTTCTTCGACTGCTTTAAAACAATCTTCCCATAAACTTGTGATTCGAACGGGGTTGTATTGATTAAAGATTTCACTAACCCACTTTGCAGTGGCGCCCTCTGCATGGTACTAAAAGAGACTCTAACAAACGTGTACAAACACAAACACATTACCACAAGATACTCCGTTCAGTCGACGGACGTTTACGACCCACTGTTCATTCTTGCTACATCGAGCGTGAGGGTGAGCGGAGCCTTTTCTTCTTTATCACTTACCCGACCCAGCGTCCCCGATGGGATAGTTCATTGGTGCGTTTCACGAGCACGAGCGGAAAGGAACGGTATCAAGGTAAGGTGGACGAGAACGAACAGAGAAACGTGCACGGGATGGTATTTTATTTAAGATTGTCCCAACCGAAAGAAAGGTCCCATCGAGGCGTCGGTGTCCATGTTTTTTTTTTATCTTTTTTTCGTTGTTGCTTTCTTGGTTCTGCTTCTTCTTCCGCTTCTTGGGTGCCAATCGGACACTGCGAGGACGAAATTGAACCGGGAGAGATGTTCAATTTGTTTGGATGTTTAGATTTAGATAGATTTTTTCCCTGCTTTCTCTTATGTTGAGACGTTTATGCGAGTGTCATCATGGACTGGCAAGGCAAATATCGTTGAAAATGGGGCGTTAAAAAGGGTTTCTAATCATTTTCCTGTATCGATGGTCTCATTTTTTTGTTCTCTTGGAATTCTTCGTATTTTGGGCCTGTTTGGTGCGTTTCTCACAAAAAAACGCTATGGTATAAATATTTTCGCATATTTTAAGTGATTCGCCGGGTTTGTGGCTTTTCCTTTTTTGCTTTCTGCTCATTTTTTACGTTATCGCTTAGCCGTTCCATTGTGGATTTGAAGCGCATCAAAAAACACCCACACACAGCCCATCGCTGAGTTCGCTCGGTGGTCCACCTCAGCCATCGATGCCGAGACATCGTTACGCCCCTTTCCAGCTGCTAACGACGAATGCGAAAGGCGTTCCGGGAGTTTTCCTTTCACTGTCTCGCTGTTCCATCGCCAGCGCTTTTCCGGCAAGAGGCGACCAGGCGAGGGAGGAAAAGTTGAAAAGATCAATCGAGAAATCAATTCTATTACGAAGATCATCGATCATTAGGGTATCCCTTTCCGGTGCTCGGCCGTTTCCGCCGCTTCCGCTGGCCCCAAGGAGGCGCACTCGCATTGATTGGAAGGGCGACGACGAGCACGGTCTGCGCGGTATGCCGCAAAGATAAGGCAATCCAATCGAAGGTCAATTGGAGCAACCCCTCGGCCCGCCGGTCCCGGACAGGTCAATCGTAAAAGGGCACGATTAGCCTTTTTTGCTGTTGTTTCCGTTGCTGTGTGTTTGTAGCGCACAGTGAGTGCTTTGTAGAGCCGAAAGTATCCCTTTTTTTCAAAATCAGAAATGTATCTCAATTTAGTGCTTTAAACGACATCGTTTGAAAAACGCCCACTGCATGATCCTGATGAGCGGCTAAAGGCATGCACAGTTTTCTTCAAAAATTGTCGCTTTATTGCTAAGACATCGATGCTTTGAATGCCTAAATAAAGTAAACTTTTGGACATTTGTGACGGTAACCGCCACTCATTGTGCATTGTGAACCCAGGCAAAGATGTTAGCGTCAAGATAGGGACTTCGTCCCCCTATCGCAGGAAAGGGAGAAAAAACACTCAAGTTTTCGTCGGCCAGGTCCGAGGTCAATCAGCTTCAAAAGCTCTGCTTAAAAATAAATAAAAGTTGGAGCAATCAAATGACACGCTCGGGTCGACTCGTGCGCGGCAGTCTTCAAATACCTGAAAAATACCTGACCTGTATTTTGGCTGCGGGCAGGCAGTTCAATGAGCTCTCAGGCGGCAGTAAAAGCTCTGCAGTAAAGTCTATTCAATTGGTGGACACTCTGCAGCCGAAAGAAAACCGTATCCTTTTGCATCAGCAACAACAACAACAACAACAACAAAACAAGACACATTCATGGACATTGAAGTGCGACAACTCGTCGCTCTGCGTCGTCGAAAAGGACCACGACGCTCCAACCTATAAAAAAGCAACCTCGACCGTGCGCATATTTGCAAGACGCGCAGTGGAGCACTTGTCAGCCTGGTACCTGTTTCCAATGATGTAGGTGGCCTCTGTGGCATAGGCTGCTGTGTGAAGCTGCTGTGCACCATAGCTTTGTTTCATGTGTATGTGTGTGTATTTGTGCTTCTTTTTTTCATTCTACCACTCGTGATTGATGGCATAAACTCTGCAAACCATCGTGTACTTGACAAGCGCGCACAAAGTCAGCCGCGTGATGGGTACGGGGGTGCACCGGCGGTGTAGATGGCGCTGATTTATAGTCCACTTAAAGTGACAGGTCTCGTGGATTCGTGTGGTAACTCATCATCATGGATGGCCTGCTCCGGCTTAAAGGTGCTTGGAAAGGGCCGAGGGCTGGTGGCGGTGTCCGAGAATGTCGTGACAAAAGTGAAAACGATGTGAGTACGGGGGCCAGCGCTATTCGCAATGAATGAAATAGCCCAACCTAACCGGTGCACCGCTGTGCCTGTCGTTCAGGATACGTGTTTTTTTTCTGTGTGTTTGTGTGTGTGTGTGTGTGTGTGTGTGTGTGTATGTTTTTTTTTTCAGACCGCTTCAAGGAAGCACCAGGGTCGACCTGAAGACATTCCGTCTAGTCGTCAACTAATGACCGACCATGCCTAAAGTGCACTTCATTCTGTGGACGTCAAGTGGGAAACAGGGCTGCTCGTCTCATCGGCCACACTTATATTGTTAGTATGTGTATGTGTGTGTGTGGTTGTGTGTTGGTGTGTGCGTTTGGAAGGGAAAAGAATTTGCTGCGGTAGATTCAATTCCCTGCAAGGAGTAGTGCATTGTGCCGCACCCTGTACACGCCATAGCACGGTGGTACGGTGACAGGTACTCCAGCGCGTTAACCTTAACGACTTCTGCGGCACACCCGTGCCCTCTAACGAACCCTCTAACGATGGATTGGAGATTCGTTTTAATTGGTAATTTTTGCAAATGAACGTGGCGAACGTGCCTCGGGCTTGAAGTGTCACTAACGCATCGCTCAGACGGTACGGTTTAGACGTTTACCTTTCCTTCAAGAGGCTGGAACGAGCGTTTGCCCATATTTAGGCGCACTGCTACGGCGTTCTGCTCGATGCGCGTAATGTGATTGTCTTTCGATTTCGGAAAACAACTATTGCGAAATGATTGCCCAATAATCTTGGCCTATGTTCCAGGGCAACGGTTCGATTGTTCGTTCGTTACATTAGACAAATGTAACCGAAAGTGAACGTGGCACAAAAAAAAAACACACACACACACATCCGGCCGGTCGTAAAACCGAAACAACAGGGCACATAAAACCGAGCAGCGTGTAGCGTGATGAGTGCACGCCCAGTCGCTACGCGACACGTTGGATTAGCAGCGCCACTAACGGTAGCGACATAATCATCATAAACATTGGACATTGTTTTCCAGCGTACGGAAACCCTTCACGATAAGTCGCTTTAAGTGTTCGCCGGACGCTTCCAGGGTTTGCGCTCTCGGGTTTGACGCCACCCGCTTGTAACATTAGGTACAGATGAAGCAGCTTTAAAATGATGGCGTGTCAATGGAGCGCCATGTTTTATCTCGCTTAACCCCTCCCGCTGGTGCTACCTGCTATCCAGCCTGGAAAGCTGCCAACCTGATTGCGCCCGAATGTTGGCAAGGTAATCCACCTGTAAATCCAGCTTCAGCAGCACAGGTTGATTGATTTCTTGCCCCGCCGGTTGTGCCACCGGATCACCAATAGGTAATTACTACTATTCATCAAACCGTGGACAACATCATCATCGGGCCCCTTTCCCCGAAATCGGGGGACAGCAGGATTCTTGCGTGTGAGCGGGAGCGTCACTAACAAGAGGGAATGAACAGAAAGGACAAAAGGACGAAAAGGAAATGTTTGGAAGGACAAAAATCCGGACAAAAGTGGAGCGCATCCGAATATCCGCCACCTCCAAATGTCAATAGTGGTCTGTGCCGTGCTGTTGCCCGAGGGTCCCGCATTTTCGGGAACGGTGGAAAGGAAACCATCGGCAGCAATTAAATGTCACCATGTCACGTCAGCAACAGCATCTGTCATTAGTGAGCGCGTCGGGTGCCCGTGATTGTTTGCCCATTTGATTGCTGGACGATTGCTCTGCGCACGCAATTTTGCCCGTTTGTGTGTATGTTTGTATGTGTGTGTATGTCAGTGTATGAGTTTGCTTGTTTTTTTTTGCTATATGTGTGTACGTTTTCGCTTTCGTTACATTGATAAACATCGTAATTTCTTCTGTGGCTTCCCGTTTCTCTAGTGACCACCAATCCGACTTTTAATTGACGCGTGTTGCATACGTCCTGGCAGAAGCCAGGGCCAAAAGGCGGAAGGAAAAGGGGCAAGCGAAGCCGATCCCTGCAAATGTCAGCTACGGACGTCGATCTACATCTGACGGTTAACGGTTTCGGATGGATCAGTTGCCAAGGAAGCACAGAGTGGACACATGATACCGTTTTGGATGGTCCTGCCAGTAAAGTAATTACCAATCGAAATGAAATAAGTAACAGCAGTCGATTGATACGGCCTGAAGAAGTTTCTGATTATAAGGACGTCACCGTATTTGCAATTAAATGTACATGCATATGTAACTCATAATATATATATTTTTCATTCCGTAGGAATGGTCTGCAAAGGCCGTATTGCTTTAATTATATATACATATAGTAGGTGACCGCTAACTGAGAGGTAAACAAGCTCCAGTTAACGAACAATGTTTCTATGGATTAATTGTTTTGATTGGCGTTGACTGAAATAAACATACCAATTTTTTTTTTTCATTTATGTTGATATAAAGTATAGTAATTCGTGTAATAACATAAATCAATAGCAAACGTAGGCAAGATACCCTAAATTTGTTTGAAAAATTCACATTTGCGACACATTTCTCTTCATGAAATTCCGGATGTTTCATGTTTTGTTCATGTTAAGTGTTCGTTAACTGAGAATCACTTCAGCGAACCTCCAGTATATACAGTGAAACCCCTCATAACGAGTACCCCTTATAATGATTTTTTTGCATAACGAACAAATCTGAATGTTTTACGAATATCCCGCTTAATGAGTAAAATCTCGCATAACGAACAATTTTATTTCGAGAGATTCAATACTATGAATTTATTAAGAGACAAATGAGGCCAATTGGCTCAAAGTCTCTATAAAAAAAATACTAAAAATGATTAAATATCAAGCTATTTGCACAACAGGCAGGTGTAAGTGTGAATCAAAAGTGTAAGGAAGATGACACATTAACACCCACTGCCAGTCTAAAACTTACGAAGTCATACAAAAATTGAAAACGCCGAGCGGGCGATATAACGCTTTTCAGATCAGATAGCGGAGCTGAGAGATTTGCTGCGCTTATCGACAAGTGGAGTGAGTGAGGTAGTGTCTTCAGTTTAAGTGCTCCATTTCTCTCCTTCTTATATGACAATATTGGAGGCTCTCTTCGGCTTCGGCCGTGGAATTGGGCAGGACGTGGATTTTAGGGAACCTCCCACAGCAGCGTGTTTTTCATAAGTGTGAGGTGCATTGATGAGTGAGTTCTTGCATGCATTCCTGCTCTCCTTGTTCACGATGGCGAACATTTCGATATTATGAATTGATCAATGGATTACTGGTACCACTTTGAGGTGTTCCGTATGATTGTGATGCATATAATCCCTATATACAAGCATGTTTTTGACCTGGAACCAATTATTTCACTTTTCATACAAATTGTCTGAAAAAAAAACCTCCCGCATAACGAGTGAGTCATTGGAACGGATTAACTGTAATTTGTAATAAGGGTGAAAATTAATACATTACAGGATTTTAAGAGTCAGTTTTGATTGTAAACGTTCTTATTCACCGCGTGAAAGATGTTAATCCACATTAATCTGAGGTTTCATTTTCATCATCATAATTAATAATTTCTTCAGCATGATTTTCAACACATCTCAAGCTGAATTGAGTTTGACAGTTTATGTGATGTGATGTGTTAGAAATCATGTGTAAAAATTGAAATTTTATTTTGAAGCAAATACACCATCTGATAGCTGTTGAAAAATATATCTTCCTCTTCTTCTTTGGCTCAACAACCGATGTCGGTCAAGGCCTGCCTGTACCCACTTGTGGGCTTGGCTTTCAGTGACTAATTGTCCTCTCAGGATAGTCAATCCTACGTATGGCGGCGCGGTCTATTTGGGGATTGAACCCATGACGGGCATGTTTTTAAGTCGTACGAGTTGACGAGTACAGTCCGGTTTGGAAAACATATACCATATATATATGTATATATATATATATATATATATATATATATATATATATATATATATATATATATATATATATATATATATATATATATATACATATATATATATATATATATACCCTTGAGACACCTGTATACATATACAGGGTTACTTTCGAATGTGCACATAATTATCTTCGTAACTCGAGGGGGTGTATCTTGAGAGTCATCTGTACATGCATATGAATATGTTTATGTAACATAATTGATCAAAATAGACTTTACTCAACATAATATTTTTAATTAAGGTAACTCTTAGAAGATGATTTGAATTGCGGCCGTCATCATGAATGTATGTTGTAGTTGTATAGCAGAACTAACTATATAAGATGGAAAGGTAGAATTATGTAAAGATCTAGAGTTTTCTGTAACCTTCTTGTTGTTTAACATCCACCATTACAGTCGTTGCCGCTAAATTTTGATTCTAACTTACCTATTTTTGTTTCGAAGGCACTAATTTTGGACAGTGTACATCATTTTTTGTTTCTAAGGCATACATTTTTAAGTGCGCTTCAAATTGATGCGTCAAAAAATGATGCCTTAGAGCGGTAATTGGGTGGCAACGACTGTAACTATCCCATTAGGAAGAATAATTAATAAACTTTCAAGCACAGTTTGAATTGATTATTAAGCTTTACGGAAATTTTCAACGAGATTACGGATCGAATATGGTGATAGTGCGCAAATTAGGAGCAAAAACAGAACAATGGAGCTGTTAGCTTGTTGATTTGCGTCGTACATAATACTGTGTCGTATTGTTTGCTGCTCTCTGTACATTTTCAATACGTTTTTGAATAATACTACGGAAATCTCACAAATCGGAAACAGGTACATGCAGGCATGTATAAAAAAAAACTGCACTGATGAATGCATTGTTTGTACCCGATACATGTGCATAACGAATCTTTCCCCAGTTATACAAGATGTTGCAGACAATCCGTTAAAATATATATTGAATTTGATGAAGTCTTTGGTCAAGTTAATTTTTAACAGTGTTAACATATGCTGGTAAAACGTACAGCGCGTACTTACCAATTTCAACCAAATGTTTGTGATTAGGAGCTGATTCTTTTCGTCCTGCAAGAAAGAAAGTTTTCAATTACCAATTGATTGTAATCTTTGCTGAAGCACAGTCATGAACATTCAAGTAACATGCACTCAAATCCTAAGAAGCTGCGCGAGAACCTATTCAGGAGCTTGGAACAGTGGGTGGTGATAGTTTGGCCAAACTTGATGCAATTGATGTGTTTCTTCAATTTGTACCGCTCTTCAACGCTGCCTAAAATGGGCACGCGTGTTCGAAGTCTCCCAGTTCCATCCTTCTAGGCATCGCATGCGGCATTGTGCGAACGTGACTTTCGTCAACAATTTTTTAATCAAGATCAAACCACTGAGCGACCCGTTCGCCCGCCATCCAAAATCCCCGCCAGTGTACCATGTTGCATGTCGGTGATGGTAATTTGGCGTCTTTACGACACATCATCTTCCCACGACATTCCAGGCGCCCGTGCCCTTTTCCGCGCAGAAGTTGTCACGTCAGCCGCCTCAACTCCCTGCTCGGCTGCTGCCGTCATCACACCATCATCGCATGTGCGTGTGCATTGTTTTGAGCTCCCGACTGGAAAGGGGCGAAAACTGCCAGTTGTTGTCACACTGGATGATATGCTTCGTGTGCGCGCTTCGTTTTAAAAAGCCCGTGCCGAAACCCGTCCCGTTTCGAAATGTGATGGGGTCTTTTTTGCTGTTGTTGTTGTTGTTCGTACTTTCTTTCTTGTTTTGCCTACTTCCGTCCTACAACGCGTCTCGCAAGAACCGAACGCGTGCTTAAATATGCGTCAGCCCACTGATACACAGTCCCGCGCGACACCCGGAAGGCAATCGGCCAGGAACCCGTCCGGGCAGGCGGAATGTGAAATTTTTGAAATAATTTTCCCCGAGTACGTTCTCGCACCAATCCTTCTTCTGCAGCTGGGTATGGCACACACACTTGCGTATCCACTTTATGGGTTGCAATTTTTGAGAGGACATTCTTTAACACAGAGGGTGGTGGAGAGCGGGGGATAATGGTTAAAATGAAAAACTTTCCAAGTGCGTTGAATGCCAAAGTTTTTTTTGGGCCATCGTCGGTCGCTTACTTCGTCTCCAACGACAAACCAAAAAAAAAAAACACATAAGACTGGGTCGTGGACTTTCCACGCGTTTCTTCTGCGTGGACTGTTTCTGGAGTGCTGTGTGCGTGTCTGTCCTTGCGAGTGTGTGTGTGTGTGTGTGTGTGTGTGTGTGTGTGTGTGTGTAGAGGGGCGTAAAAGGGCGAAAAGTGACGAAAACTTTCATCGGCTTGCCCGTTTTTCGCCCGTCCTCCGGTCTGAAACCGTGGTTTTGGTGCAGCTGTGCCACGGCGCACGGAAATCATGTCCCGCATGAGTATTTTGGTGAGAAACGTGGACGTGGACCGACTGTTACTCTTGGTGCGAAGTTGCGTGACATACGTGCTGTGTTTCGTGTTGGAACAAGAGGAAGGGGGAGCCATATTTCAGAACGTATTACTGCGGGCAGGGATGGAGGTTCTGGGAATGTGTTAAATTATCGACACGACCACTTGTGCCTCCGCCAACCTTCGGCCACAGTCGAACTACAGCGAGCAAGCTGCAATGTCCTGTTGCCCGAAAGAGGATGCCAACTCACGGCCTTTTGTTTCTGGAATCAAAATAAAAAAAAAGGAACCGCTCCCGCCCTTCAGTGTGTAACGTCGGAGTTCGCGCCAACTTCCAACACCACACCAAGCACTTCTCGGTTAGGTATGGATGATTGTTTTTTTTTTGTTCTATGTGGGCATTTTTTTGTCCTTCTCTGACTCCAAACATTTGCTGCACCCGTAGCATTAGATCGGCGGGGAGGAGCGGGGAGCTCAGCCGGTACGAGATGTCCGAGTCACTCATCCACCGCCCCGAACCGAGACTCGCGCCACAACTTTTTTTCGGGAACAAAGTGAAAGGCAAAGTTCTGAGCTACTGAATCCGATTACATTACGCCCAGGCCACAGGGTTTCCTGCAAGGAGTGGAGTGTGGCCGTTGCGCGACCCCAAGCCGCCCGACAAGCGATAGAGCAAAGTTTGGATTCCATTTCCTGCCGTGGGTCATGTGATTCCAAGCGTCCAGCTTCCGCTGGTGGGTTCGCTCGGTGTTAGGATTTACGCTTGTTTCGGTCTCTATTTTCAATATGGGAGTGAGAAAAAAAAAACACGATGATGGCCAAAGCGACCGTTAACTCCACGTGGAGTGGATAATCGGGAGCATGACACGCGATGGAGGGGGGAGGGAGGGGGGGTAATCGGGACCACAAGCCCTGCATTAGGAGGTCGTTTGCTTCCGTAGAGATTGCGTCACAAAACTTCTCGCTTTTCCGTGCTGCCTTTTTTTTCTCGCTCTCATCTGTTTCTGTAGCTTCCCTGATCAGATCCGTGGCTAGTGCTAGTTTGTTAGGTGCCCGCCGTCTACTTACCACGTCAATGATTTGCATCAAAGTCAGCCCGAAGCTGAGCTGCAGCGGGTCCGACTCGTTGACGACGGGCCGCTCAAGCACGTTGTAGTTGTCCAGCAGATGGTGCAGCAACCGTTTCTCGTGGTATCCGGCGTCAATCACTGAAAGAGAAAAGGGCAAACAACAGTCAGCGAAACAAAAGAAGGAAAAAACGTACACACATATTTATTGAAGTGCAAACGGGCATCGAAGCGAAGCCTTTGACTCAACTTAATCTTTCACCAGCAGAAAATCAACAAACTTTTATTTAGCGAAAAACGATGGCGTGGATGCGAATCAAAAGAGAACAAAAAAAAATCAAATGTTGCTCCATCCTTTCTCCTGTGCCAGATCATGTCATCTGGAGTAGTGGTGGGAGCTCGGAGTCCATTATGATTCTGAAATCGATTCGGATTTCTGAGCCGTTCCCGGAGCCGACTCCGATTGCGGTATCCATTCCGATTCCGGTGCTGAATCGGAGCTGAAGAATCGTTATCGACCCGGAGTCAGAATCGGCTCCGACATCGTAAACGTCCCGGAACTGGAACTGGATCAGAACTGGCTCCGAATACAGAGTAAGTTTCGGAATTGATATCAGAAATTTTGCAAATGGATTGTTTACCAGTAAAGGCCATTCACGATTCTAGTCAGCTTTTTGTATGGAGTTTGACAGTTGGAGGCTGAAATTATGTAAACACTCCATACAAAACCACACATAACTAGCATAAAACTAGCTTGTAATTTTCAGTCGAGATTATTCTAGCCTCAAAGCTCGAAATAGATACGAGTACCTACTCGAAAAAATGGCAAAACAAGGTGGTGTTTTTATTTATCCCAAGGTGCATTAAAGAGATCAGGTGGTGGAATCTAGAACCAAAGTATGTGTAGACCAGGTGGTCTCATAGCATATTGTTTATAACCAAATTTAAACGGCCCTTTTTGACAGGACAGGTGAAAAATTTTGCTCAAACAAGCTTTCTGGTAGCTTGACGAATATCCAAAACATTCTTTAAATCTTCATTCAGAATCAGAACCGATAAAAATCAGCCTTTTAAATACATACACCTTAGGATAGGCGCATCTGTATACTATACCCACTTTGATAGCTGCTCGAAAACTGCTATACAATGCAAACAGCTGACAGGCTGAAATTTCAGCCTACGAATTTAAAACGGAAAGGGCCCCAAATTTGGATGCTTTACGACTATTGATACAATCGCAGCTACATTGGATCCAAACGCCTGTTCGCAAAGAGAGGCTGAAATGAATTTTTATTTGGAAGCCTATTCTGATTCCAGAGTGGATACCGGAGCCGATACAAGAGCCAATTTCAATTCCGGAGCCAATTACGATTCCGACGTCGATTCCGATTCCGGCATTGATTCCGATTCTGGAAGCTGACTCCGAACCTACTATCTGCATTAAATTCTGCACAAATTCGGAGCTAGCTGGAATCGATTCCGACCCAAAACTTCATCTTTCCCATCTCTAGTCTGGAATGAATGAGGAAGGCAAAGAACGAAGATAAAGTGCAAAGAAAAAAATCAGAGGGTATAGTACGCGGTTAGATCGAAGGTTGCACGCGGTTTGCGCACCGAATGCTTCCCATAATGCATCAAACAACCGTTTACTGCGCCCACCTGTCCTGTGTGTTTATTATTCCCCTAAAAAGCACCAACAGACTAAAAAAAAGCACTATCGTAACACCATGCCCGCGCGAATGTGTCGCGTGTCTTGAATTAATCTCGCAGAAGCAATTGCTTTGTTGTTCGTCGTGGGTGGGAAGAGGAGGTTCTCACGACTAGAGGAGTTGTAAGGTGGGCTTGCGGAGGGCTAATTTAAGCACCACGGGGATAAGCTCAACAAAAACGCGAGCTGTACACCGAAGCCCTGCATTGGATCTAAACGACTCACTCGATGGCTGTAACACAACAAGTACCGGTTCAGGGCGATGACAAGAGCCACGGCTGTTGGCAACGGCAACGGTGTGTGTGTGTTTGAAGTGCATTAGGAACGATTATGTAAAGTAGGTGATAGACACGCAAGACGAAACACGTGGATCTTTAATGTGAAAGCTTAACTTTTCCTACGATAGGCTGCTCGAGAAACAAAAATCAATCTCTAATTTTTTTTCTTGCACGGTATAATTTTGGATAACAATTGATTTGAATTTTTCCACTGAGATAAAGGGAGAAGAAATTGTGATTCTATTTACTTCTATTAAAGTAATTAGTTCACCATTATGTTTAGTAATTACAATACATTTTTATCTATACGTATTCAAATAACGGGGACGACGAAACAACTGAAAACAGAATAAAACTACATTTCTGTCGCGAATTGTACCCGTGCGGGTGTTGAACTTGGGGTTCGAGTACGCTCCTGTTACGAACACTGCTAACTTAGCATTCCAAGCCGAAGAGTGCAAATAATAGTATATTAACAGTTGTCAAGCCGAATAGCAATACACTACGTTGTGTGTGTGTGTGTGGAAAAACAGCGTTGTATGGACATTGACCCGGCGGGCGCGCGCGGGTCAAAACCCCCCAATAAAATTGTCATACACTTAAGCGGAACGTGTAACCGGCGACAGAAGAAAACGCTTCGGGAAGCTGGCAATGATGATGGAAATGGCATCGTTTCGTATCGCACCGGATCGTTTCCCCCCCCCCCGTTCTCTTTGCCCACACTGTTGGCGCTGAATAGGCCGGGCGGAACAAAAATGGACCCAGGTCCTTGCGCAATATCGCTTATAGCTTCAAATTAGTATGATCGTAGCCTGTGGCGTCGGTTGCCAAAAAACCACACTCGTAACCGCCGTAATGATGGCAGGAAACGGTCTGGAGGGAAACAAATGCGGACGGAACTTTAAAACACATGGTAATCTATTCCCGTTTGATAATTTAGGTGATGGGGGCGGGAAGGGTCCATCCGTGGGAGTCGAAATACTTCCTTCGCTCGCTTTTTGATCTGTTCGATTTCGACCTGCCATCCATGTCGGTCCTTTCTCGCTCGCTCTCTTTATCCATCTCTCTCTCTCTCTCTCTCTCTCTCTCTCTCTCTCTCTCAAGCGTGCCGACATTTGCCTAGAAGAACTAGGTCCATGAATCATTGCCATAAATGTCGTAACGCGTTGGATCCGAGCCAATGGCGAAACTGAAACAACCGAGCACAATAAAAGCTGAGACGTGCGGGGTGCGTGAGTGAGCAAGTGAAGTGAAAGGGGCTTTTTGTTTTAATAAAATATGGCATTTCTGCATTCCGTGTTCCTGCGCGGGATTGCATTTCGTTCACGAATTCGTTCAAGGCACAAAAAAAAAAATCGCCCTCACCCTTCCGTAAAACCTTCAAGAAGCGATTCGAACTCGTTCAGGCGGACGGCTGCTGCCAGCTGTGAATTTATGGGAATCGATTCCCAGCGTACGGAAGGAAGGAAATATTAGAAGGGAAACTTTTGACTGACTGGCACACGTGGTGGCCATGGTGGTCGCTTCCGCCTCCCCAACTCCCGAACCGAGTTCGTTAAGCGGGGCAAGAAAAGAAAACGGATTCAAATACACTCTCGAAAAATAAACCTAAAAAAACTGGTAAATCGAGTGAACTTTTCGACACTTCAACCCACCCGACCCGAATGGAAGGAAGGAAGTTTTTAAGCGTTTTCAAATCGAGACGGATACGCTGGATTGACTCGAAGCAATCGGTTCGAGGATTGTGTGTATGTGTGTTTTTTTATTATTATTAATATTGTGTGTGTGTGTGTGTCGACGACCAAGGAAAATCAAATGCTAACGCCGAAAGGACGTTTGATCGTTTCGTTTTTGACATCGATTTTTGAGTGTTTGTGTGTGTGTGTGCGTGTTCTTTCTCTAACTCTGGCTCATTCAGTCTCGCTATCTCTTTCACGCCAGCTCTGGTGTGAACGATTTCGAGTTTTCCGATGCAATCATGTCGATCGTAAAATTCCACATTTAATGTTTTTTCTTTCGACGATTGCCGAACAGCAGCAAGGAAGGAAAGAGCGAATGATGAAAGGGGTAGCTATGGGTGGCACACGATTGGCCGCTACGTTTGCCAATTAATTTGTATCCCTCTGTGAGATGCCGCGCCGCGAGTTGCTCTTTTGTCACATTCTGGATGCAAAATTCACGCAAAACGGGTTGGATTGGAAAAACGTGTTTAACCAACGAACGCGGGGAGAGAGAGCGGAAAAGCCAACGGTAGAAGAAGAAATGTTGCTAAGGATGAACCAATATCTGGCGTAGACTGGCAGCAAAGGTCGTGGCGAGGAAGAAGAATTATGCAACGGAAATGAACATACACATAGACACACATACAAGCGGAGGAGAAATGATCGAAAAATATTTGCAGCATTACACGGCGAAAGGGTTATAGGAAGGGTGAAGGATGGAGGGTGCATGGTTGAATGACTAGAACATACATTTCTGCTGCACGCGCTTGGATACACACACACTGTGGCAACGGACCAGTGTCTTTCCTAGCGCACCGATCCCAGCTGCTGCGACATAATCTAGCTCTACGCAAGGTGGCCGGGGCGGGGGCGGATGGGGTATGTTTTATGATAATAACATCTGCCAGTGACGTCCCACTCTGGCAGCAGCAACGCTTTGCTGGTATTTTGGGCTGGGTGGGTGGGTGGTGGCTTGTTCCCGGTTTCCGGATTTCATTTCCTTCGTTTGGTTTGCGATGGCGCTTTTGTCTCCCGATTTCCATTTTTTTTTGTTATTGTTTTCGCCGTCAGCTCGAGTTCGAGTGCACTTCAACCGAGTCGTCGGCTAGGGTTGCTGGAATTTGTGTGTTTTTTTTTTGTTTGTTCAAATCCGGATGAGCCGAATTTGTGTGCCAAGCATTCGTAACCGGATGGATGTGATTTGGTAGATGGAAAGTAAGTTTCCTTTCTATTTCAACTGAACGCAGGGTAAATTTCGGTTCGAACACATCTTTTCAGGAGGCAATACTTGCGATTCTCGAAGCGATGTTTACAAGCTTGAAAATTGGGGCTTCTTCAAATAAGCCAAACCGACGTCGTGTCCAAAACACAAAACAAAAACGTCCACCCAATTAAAATTGAAACCGGAAGTGCGCACATGTTTGGGATATGCCGACATGTCGTCACCGCTGTGACGTATCGATGCCGGGCCTCGTGCCACTGCAAAGATGCATGCAGATTGCGAAATAATGACAAAGCAGTGTTTGATTTGAAATTCAATTTCGAACGACCGAAAAACCCCTCCATTCGCACTCCCATCTCGAAGCGAACCGGAGTGCCATTGATAGCTGCATGAGAGAATGCAAATATTTGATCAGCGTGGACCAGCCAGTCAGTGAGAAGATGGGTGAGGTTTCATTTCGCTGCTGCTGAAGGGAAGATTTTTTGTCGTCTTGATTTCCTCTGCAAAAAAAAAAAGGAAGTGTGTGGGAGACACTCGTGGGCGGAGTGGATTAGAAAGTCAAACAGAATTGTCGCTAGGTGGAAGGAAAGCGTTACAATGGATCCGCTTCCCCTTCTCCATTCTTGCGAGGAGAGTTTGTTTGCGTAATCGCCAAAGAGGGAAAGAGAGAAGAGGAAGGGGATGTCCCGCCACGGCCAATGTACTGCCCGTGTCTGGTCTGGGCTGTCTAGGAAATTAACATAAAAATAGCTTACAATTGGCTGAAAACGAACAGGATGTATTAAGAGCGAAAGAAAGAAAGAAAGAGAGAGAGAGAGATAGAGAGAGAGAGAGCGAGAGCGAGAACGAGGGAGAGTGTGTGTAGAGAAAGTCGGCTAAAATCCGGAATCCATTAGTAGGTCATCAATCCAGATCAAAAATCCGTCCAAGTTTACCATCCGTGGTGGTATGGATGGGATGGGAGGAATGTTTCTTTATTTGCATGCCTGCGGCAGTTGTGCGATACGGAAGATGGTGCCGTTTGCATACACACTGCCAGGTTTGATACACATACAATCAGCTGTGGAGAGTTCTCTGCCCATTTGTGCACAGATTGGATTGGAAAAGATCCGTCATCCGAGAAAAGGGGGGCAAAAAAAAACCCATCCCCCTGCCGATCTATTGATTTTTTTTCTTTATCGGTTTCCAATGGAATGTATCCCTTTCACGGTTTAGCACGCATTACTGAGAAGATGTTCGGCACACCTATCATGCTTTATATTGCGATTGATACGTTTGATAGCCTTAAGCGGAACAGCGTTTCTATTGGAACTCTGGCACCTTGTTTGCTTGTGGGAACTGGGAGCGATTAAATTCCACACTGACCGCATGGACTATGAGAAGAGTCATTCTGCCGCACTGAGCACACCGGTAAGCTTTCCAAGTGTCACTATATGGATATCAATTTTGAGAATCCTGCACATGTCAGATAGATTCCATTGTTCCCGCGAGTGGCGTTTCTAAAACATTTCCATGAACATGGAGAAATATAGCATACAGAGGCAATCACAGGTACTGGAAATTTATGGAGCATGAAGAGCACTTTCTTTGCAATCCATTCTCTAGAACTCCCATCGCAAGTAAATCCCGTCAATAATCCCGTTGGTTATTATTCTATACGCTTCGAAGCAAATTTTCGCATTTGTAAGTGGCTTCAACGATCTATAACATCACCTTCCAGTTGCAAATTCTACAAGAGCCTTATCGTTATTATCACCATTAGACACGCACACTCCGCAACAGCTCGCGATGCTATTTATGGGGCACAGAAGAGCTAGCTTCACTGGGGAATGCAACAGTGCAGAGCTCGGTACCTCATCGTCGCCTGTGTCCAGGAGCTTTCAAGGCAAAGATCACATCACATCCGAAATGAGCTTAAGCCGGCGTTAAGAACACCCCAAGAAGACGAGGCTACAAATACCTGGAACCATTGCTCATACCAAACATTGCGAACGTACAGCTTCGCAGCCTTGGTTGCGAAATAAAGACACCCATAAAAGTATGATTTCCAGTGGAAATCTGGCAAAGTAACACACATACACACTCCGGCTTCGTATATCACAATATTTTGAGCAGGATGAATCGTACCGAGAAATCGCACACTCTCCTCCTCGCAGTGCCGTGCGACGTGTTATACGTTCCGGCCACGTTTGCTCTTCACGGCTTAAATCTGTCAACGTTTAATTTAGCGAATGTATGGTAGAAAAACGGGCGAGCCCTTCCGCCGCTCCTCTCACACCAGGAGAGCTAGATGAAAAGGAAGGGTCGGTTGTTCGGCGCTGGAAATTGATGTATTGTAGTATAGAGAAGGGCCAGGGTTTTCAGCATTTTAGGCTAGGATAGTAAAGCACGAAACGCACAAAAAAACTTCCTCCGTGGCAATAGGGACACAAAAATTAATAAATGTTCAATCCCGCCTTAACTCCGTCCCCCATTCGGCACGTTCACCACCCCTCACCGCTTCCTAATAATCATCCCATCAATTTTCTGTAGACGTCGTTAATTTTATTTATTGCTCCACCTTTCCACCTTGTTTGGGTGATACGGATGGGGCTAAAACCGGAGTTTAACCAGAGAATATTGCCAACAGCCATAGTGAGCGATTATGAGTATGTGTGTGTGTGTGCAGGAAGGTGAGAAGGATTTTATTTTTTTCCTTTTGGGCACAAAGCTCTTGACAATAGCTGCACGCGAGAGGTCGTAAAATCAATTAGGCTTGAGTTAAGCGTCAAGTGTGCCCGAAAGAATGCCACCCGCGATCATTCGGGCGCGTAGCTTAGTAAGGATGAAAAAAATAAAAAATGGCTGACATCCTAAAACTAGCCGAAACGAAAAACTGCCATTTCGCGCCAGTTCAATCAGTGGCAATGGCGCGTATGCCTGTATGTATGTATACAAGACGTTTATGATTTCGGTAAAAAAATATTATAAATGGTTCAACAACACACAAAAAACCTCCTTCCCTGACTAACCTGACCATAATATGAAAAGAAAAAAAAAACAACAAACAAAACCGAAAGAAGAATGTTAAATATTCTATGTGCACTTTAAGCGTGTTTCCGCTTTCCCAGCGCTCGGAATCGACGTATGTGGTGCCGGCGAAATACACACCACGACGGGAAACACACCGGAACACACGTGGATGCGTGTTTTCAATTTGCCCTGGACGTCCGTCCCGGCGGCTCCACGCCCCCGAGGTTGTCGATTCATGCCGAAGGGAAATCGGCCGGTCGAAGAAACTCCATGCTGCTGCGCACGTCGGGAAGCAGCAAATTATGAAACAGGCCACATCCGCCATGCCCCGAAACGGGCACACAGAATGTGGCGAGGGGTGGAGGATTTTCCGATTTGCCAACGCTCAATCCCATTCCACTCTTCTCCAGCAAATATTCCCCGCCCTGGACGGCAGGAAACGGTTACGGTGCAACATCTGTTTAACCTCATTCCACGTGCGCTGGCTAAATAGTTTGGGGCCGGTTTGAAGGCAAATTTGAAATGAAATTCGAGACGGCCAGGTTGTGTAGCAAACGCGGCTCCTCGCTTGAGCTTGTTACGAGTTTAACCCCTCGCGCCCAGTGCCTTGCTGGCTCAACCAAATGCACAAAAACGAGCGGGATTATTGCTGCTGCTGTTGCACACAACAGCCCTTTGCGCCCAGCGTTTCCCAAAACAGCTTCTCACTCCCCCCCCCCAAATTTTCCTATTCTGATCGATGGTTTGAAAGAGGGCGGATAAGCTATAGAGAGAGAGACAGAGGGAGAAGGTTTCATATTTTCACAACAACCCTGCTCCCTGCCTGTTTTCGTACCGTACACTCCTCCAGTAGCGGGAAGGATGCTTTCGGGATTGATGCTTTTTCTTTCTAATTTTGGGCTAGATGCAGCACCGCTGGCCGCTTTTACCCGAGCACCGGCAGCAGATCTAAAGCAAAGCCCTGCCGCCTGATCTATAGGCCGGTTCGAAGAGGAGCTTCTGGAATGTGTGTGTACCCTTTCCCATCTACGTCATAGTTGAAGAGGTGGGGCAGTTTTTCCACTACAAGCTCTGCAGAAAGCTGCCCGTTTCGCCACCCGAACAGTGCTGCCCGGAGGCCACCTATTGCGGGGTTTCCTTATTTTGTTTTGTTTTGGCCATTGCTGCTTTCTTACCTCCTCAAATAATCTAAAGGCGAAGCATTATGTAATTGGTTCTCAGCGGTACAACGTACAAAGTGCAAAGCGTGCCTTTATCGTCAATCATGCTGCTGGCTTGTTGCTGACTAGTGTTGGTCGTTCTGGTTTGAACCCAGTGAGAAAGTTCAGTTCATTTTGATGCCCGTTCCGTTCCGATACTTTTACAAACTCGTTCCGTTTCGTTCTTTTAAAAAACCCGGTTGATCCGGCTCTTGATTGCTACGTGATGACTGTCCACTCTCTCGCATGAATATTTATCTCACTTTGCCGATACAAGTTGCAGTAAGCGTCAAATAAATGGTATTTGCATCTATTAACAGGTCGATTGAAATTTGTTCAGGCCTAACACATACATAGTACTATGAGATTCTAAATCCATATTATTCTTATTTTGTACCAATCTTGAAACGAATTGCATTATAATTTGACGGCAATTGGACAGCTGCTTCATGAGTTAAAGCATTTTTTTTGTGAAGCAACCTTCGAGTTTTGAAAAATCATGGACAAAACGAATTTTGCTTGTAGTAAAGTATATTATATACTGCTTGTTGGAGGTAAAAAATACAGCCAGAGTAACAGTTGTCTTGATGAAGAGTTTTCGGACACTGGCTCATCAAAACCAACCTTAAAGTATTACTATGCTTAGTTTAAACGTGGTGCAATGAGCACTGAGGACGATGCACATAGTGGAAAACCAAAAGAGGTGGTTACTGACGAAAACATAAAATAATATCCATAAAATAATTAAAAGAATTATAAGAACCCTTAAGACGATGTTGATCGAGAAAGCTGACACCCTAAAAATATTAGAAGTACATTTTACACATATATTTCACGAATATTTGGATATGAGAAAGCTCTATACAGAAAGGCTGCCGCGCGGTCTCACATTTGACCAAAAACATCATCGAGATGGTGAGTCACAATTCAGAGAACTCATTGACCAAAATATGAATTGGGCTACGATTTGCTTCGCCACCCTCCGTATGCCCCAGAGCGGGCTCCCACCGATTATTTCCTGTTCTTGGATCTCAAGAGGTTGCTCGCTGCGAAGAAATTTTCGTCAAATGAAGAAACTGAGACCTTTTTGAGACAAAGAATAAATCGTACTACTAAAAAATGGTATCGAAAAGTTGTTAGATTGTTATAGATGGTGCATTGATATGGTAGGGATGTATGTACAATAAAAAAAATTGTCAACAAATTGGGGTGTTCTACCATAGGCCAAACAATTTTCACATGATTAATATTTCCTTAAATAAATAATCAGAATATACGTAGGTGTGACGTACAGATGGATGCACGCACTTTTGAAGTCGTCCCACAATTCACATATCTTGGGTCAAAGGTCAGCAACGACAACAGCATGGAAG
Organism: Anopheles arabiensis; assembly: GCF_016920715.1. Lineage (NCBI taxonomy): Eukaryota > Metazoa > Arthropoda > Insecta > Diptera > Culicidae > Anopheles > Anopheles arabiensis. Next base: position 18,365,139 of record NC_053519.1, read on the forward strand.
CTGAGTTGCGCGCAAGGATGCTGGCTGCCAACCGGTCATTCTACAGTCTGAAAAAGCAGTTCACCTCAAAGAACCTGTCGCGACGGACGAAGCTGGGACTATATAGTACCTATATAGTACCAGTGCTCACATACGCCTCTGAGACATGGACACTGTCCAAATCTGACGAAACCCTCTTAGCCGCGTTCGAGAGGAAGATGCTCAGAAGGATACTTGGCCCCGTATGTGTGGAAGGACAATGGAGGAGCCGCTATAATGACGAGCTATACGAGATGTACGTCGACCTCACTGTCACGCAGTGTATCAAGCTTGCCAGGCTCCTGTGGTCCGGCCATATTGTACGCATGGAAACATACGATCCAGCCTGTAAAGTCTTTTTAGAACGTCCACAATGCACAATGGGCAGTTTAGAACAAATTTCGGGATAAAATTATTTTTGCAGAAATTGTTAGTTTTTATCGTTTGTAGTAAAGTGTTATGATAGTAAATAACATTTTATATGTAGTTTGCATCCATACCACCAGGTGGCGCTACATAAAATAGTGTTTTGAGGGATCTTTGCTTTGTTTTTTTAAATTTTGTGTGTTTTTCGTGTATTTGTTGTTTCTAATAGTATAAACTATTTTAAAATATACTGTGATGTTCCATAATATATGAACAAAGCATAATAATTTTGAATAAGATAATATTTTCTGCTTTGTATAGGACAATTGTAGCTAATTCTCATCACTTTTACTCACAGGTAGTACAAATATTAAAAATGTACATACACAACCTAGGTGGATGCTATTACAAGCTCCTAACGTCTAGTTCACATTTCTAAAGACATGAATAAAGGCATTTAAATAATTAGATAGAGCAGGCACATTGAAATAAAGTAGTTCTCAAATTCGTAATGAAAAGCTGCACATATTTTTTGTCTTTGAAGGTTAAAATTTTAAATCTGTTGTTTAAAAAAATAGGAATTACACATTTTCCTGGGCACTGATATCACACAATATTCATCCAATACTTGTCTGAACTGCCTTCAGAAGGGATAATAAAAATAAAAATCTGATGTTCGTGGTTTTACAACTATCTGAAAAATCAGAATTCAACTATAGCTACAAACAAAGTATTTACTTAATTTGTTAAGTTAAACCCTGTCTTTGTTTTAGTGTGTGTAGCTACTGATATTGAACTGGTTAACGAATCATAGTAATACAGCTCATTATACAAAATGTCCTTCTGGATGCATTTTCTTTCTTGCAAAATGTTCTTTGTAGCATATTCCCCTCTATCCTTATACTTAGTTTGTCATGACTTTTGGGAGTTTCTTCTCCCAAAACGCCAATAGATGCTAGTGCATTCATAACGTTTTCCTGTTATGCGTATAATTCAAGAACTATTTTCCTTATATCCGTCTATAATCTGGAGTAGGACCAAAAGGTATTTAGTTCTGAATTGCTTCATTATATTTAATAATAAAGTTAGGTTAGAATATAAATTTACATATGGGATAAGTATATGAGCTGAAATTAAGATACACAGCTTCGTAATGGAAATGACAGTTGATCAAAAGCACGTAGAATATATTTTTGTAGAATACACTAAATACGCTACACTAGGCACCTATGGAGCCGCCTAGTTACGCATGTGTCTGTTTTTAGAAAAAGTTGATGTGAAAAAACTTCAATAAAATTCGCGTTCGCAAACTTTCGCAGAATATTTCTTCACAGATTGATAGTATTTATATTACACTATTATGTGACATATATGAGACAACGCCACTCTACGCCTCTTCCATAATGGCATCAAGTCAAAAATTAAAATGATGAAAATTTTCGGGAAGTTTTTTCAGTTATTATCGTATATTTTTGCAAAAAATTAACTTAACTCAAAATCTTTTATATATTTATAAAGCTGACTAAACATCCTTTTTAAAATGTCTAAATTTATCAAAATCGGTTCATATTTGAAAAAGTTACAAAGGTTCAAAGTTTTCCAAAAAAGTTAAAATTTTTCTGCGTTTTTTTTAACAAGTCTCGACTTTGAGAGGTCTTTTCTAGAGAACCAGAAAAGATAAAGAGCTCATATTTGGTATTTTTCTTAGTTTAACCCTTAGTATTAAAACCTATTATTTGGAATTGCGCTATTACAAAGTTGATTTTTTGAATTTCATCCCGGCAAATGCCCATTGTGCAATGACAGAAGAGGCGTGGTAGGCCCGAATTGCGGTGGTAAGATTGCGTGGAGGCGTCCGCCATTAAGGCCGGTATAACGTTGAGCGTTGATAACGGTGAGCGGTTTCGGACACTCCTGAAGCAGGCCAAGACCGCAAAGCGGTTGTTGCGCCAGATAAGTGAGAAGTGAGTTGTAAAGGCAAGCTCGGTGTGGTCCTTTGTTTAGAAATATGCTCGGTGAAAAATAAAGACAGCCCAAGTTATCATAAAGGAATGTCTGAGCAAAAACTCAAATGCTGGTGATGTGGTATACAGCTCATAGGAAAAACTTGAACCCAACTTGATTTAGTACTAGATTTGGTGTGCAGAAATCCCTTTTTATATGCCTGTACCCTTTTCGATATGGTGCTTAGATCGCAGGACACGATGCCGATTGAATGATTTAGCGTGTAATCACAAGTTGTGAACACAATGCACCACTGGTTCCGTTCCTTTTCAAAATTTAATTCCGTTCCGTCTCGTTCCGTTCCTTTGTTCCGATGGAAGGCCCAACACTAACTGCTGACAATAATTAACCAACGGCGCGTGAGCCATGGAATGTGAAAAAGAGAGAGAAAGAGAGTGAGAGAGAGAAAGGGAGGAAGAGAGAGAGAGAGAGTGCGAGTGTGTGAGAGAACAAAAGAGATGAAACAAACTCAGTATAAGTGAAGATGACAGGGTGTTGTTTCTTGCGCCTGCATTTAGACAGCACTGTTATTTGCAAGGCGTTAAATGACGTTGCAATTCTAACCGGGTGAGTGTACCTGGGGGTGAGGTGTATTTTCTTAAAATATTTTTGCAAAGTAGAATGCTCTATCGATTTCAACATAAAGCTTTTCATTTTTACGTATTTGCCGTTGTGCCTCACCCAACGTGAGTCAGCTAAATTAGCCATTGCAAGGTAAGCACCGGCACTGGCCGGGAGTATGCCAACTAAATGTGCAGGTGTGTATGTGTGTGCGATAGTTAGTACAGAGGCCGATGCCTAGAAGACGGCAAGATAAAATTGTGATTTGATATTGAATTTCCCTCTTCTCGGGCGCTCAAGGTGGGCGAGCGGGCATTGCTTTTCCCGTCTTTATTAACGGCGCCCCGCTTCCAAATGGGCCGACCATAGAGTGGCGTCTTTGAAAGTGGCAAAAGAATCTTAAACTGCTTCGAGATTCTCTCGGGCAGATTGCATAATTGCAAGTCGCTAGTTCGCTCAGGTTTCGGTAAACCGAGACGGCGCCGAAATGTAGGCAAATCCATAATGTACGTGTTTGTTGGCGCATTTTAGGAAACAGCGCGTCGAACCGTGCAGCATCTACACACGAGTTTAGACTAATTTAAGAAAAGGGGTAATTTGGACAGCTTAAGCTTGGTCGCTGAAATTGCCTAATAGTAGGCGGTTTTGCTTGGTGCCAAAAACTGTTCGACGTGAATGTGCCGAATTGCTGAGAAGAAGCGCCCCATTTAATTGAGGTGAGACGGATCCCTTTCCTCATGATTGGAGATGTTGTTTGAAACAGGTAGCTCACATGCACACCAAGGCTCAATGCCTACTGCAGGATCAATCAGATACACGGAGCTACCTTAATTTATGGATAGTCACACAGAACAGCCCCCTCACACAGAAACAGCAAGCATCACAGGCAGAATTTAAGACGCTGAATTTCAATTAGAAACAGAAGGAAAAGGCAACGCTATGCGGATACAAACTATTGTGGCGGTGTGTCGGTAGAGACCGTACCAAAGACAGGGACGGCAGCGCACTACCAGCAGTAGTGTTGGTTGGATGTTTCGTTTGATGAAAGCCTTGATTCGATAAATGTTTAATTATCCGTGAAGCGATTACGGTCCTATCTACGTGCCTGAGTTGATAATTGAATTAATCGTGTAGCGTGCTCCACCTGGCGTTGGTTGCGGCGTGTTTACGTACATACGGTCGGTCTCCTGTTGACCGACCCCGCGAAAACACACTGCCTTCCTTGTCTTCCTCGCGGAGCTGGCCATCGGTCGTGTGTAGCTCAAATATTTCTAAACGCCTCGCCTGCTGGGCCGCCCACACAACAATGGGTAACAGCGTCGCATCCATGCTCGACAGCGAGCGTGAGGCAGACGAGGAGTTAGGGACTCCCGGTAGCGTGTTGCGCCATTATCCGCCTCGTTTGTAATAAAAACATTTTTATTCAGCGGTTTCCTGCTCGCACGCACACACAAGTCAAACAGACGGTAAGGCAACTCGCACAACTTCCGTGCGATAAGCCTCGAGAAAGGGGCGAGAAGGCTCTGGGGGTGAAAGCTCAGCATGTTGTACCTTTGACAGGGTGGGAGGGAGGGGGCAAGTTGCGGAAACCAAGGGAAAATCAAACAACACTTGCTCTCCACCGCCCCGCCCTTGTGGCTTCAACACATCAGCAGGGGGTGTTGGACACACACACACACACACACACACACACACACACACACACACACACACACACACACACACACACACACACACACACACACACACACACACACACACACACACACACACACACACACACACACACACACACACACACACACACACACACACACACACACACACATACACACACACACACACACACACACAAAGAGAGACGCGTGTGGCTATGATTCGGAAAATCTACACTTCATACCAAAGCAAACAATCTAACCGGGAAGTGCTGATACCGGAGGATCCGACACCCAAGCTTTCTATCTCTTTCTCTCTCTCTCTCTCTCTCTCTCTATCTCTCTCTATCTCTCTCGCTCTATCTCTACCTGCTCAAGGAACGCTTGACTCGCGAGTGAAGGATCCTCCTCGGATTTCTTGGCAGTGCCGAACCGTTTTGGAGGGGGCCTTGATGGGTTTGTTTGGGTTGGGAGAGCCCACGCGGAGGGGTTCGCGGGCTGGGGGATGGTGGTGGATTCAGCATAAAAGACGGAATAAACAAATTTACGCCCTCCACCATGTGATCCGGCCCAGGAGGCCCTGTAATAAACACTCATGTTTTGGGGGAGGCGGGGTGCGTGGGGGGGGAGCTTATTGTTGCCTACCCTCATGGGTTGGTTTTTGGCGGTTTTTGGGAGCATGCTTTTCCAACAAACCAGGGACCTTCGGGCAAGGGAGGAAGGCGTTTGCCACAGTTCCTTCCTTCAGCATGTGTGTGTGTGTGTGTGTGTGTGTGTGTGTGTGTGTGTGTGTGTGTGAGCGTGTTTGTTGTCTGTTCGCTTTATCGCTTCGACGCACCTCAGCATCGCTTGGGAAACCCCTTTTTGCTGGATTAGCTTCAACTGAACGCCCGGCCAAATCCATAATCAGCAAACACACAAGGGAGAGTCTTCCGCCGGCCCACTCACACACGGCACGAGTAGGGAACTCGGTCACGAGTTCTATCTGGGCGCAAATTTGCCTAATCTTTGGTCGTTTTTTGTTGTTGTTGTTGTTGCCGTTGTCTGCTAAATTTCCATTTGTGTGTGTTATTTTTCTTTTTTTTTACTACTGTTGTCAAGTTGAAAATTGGGGAGACTCCCTATGGCCACGTGCAGCTTGCCATGTTGTTGTGATATTATTTTTTGGAGAATATACAACAAAAAAACAGACAGTGGAGTGCCTTCCGGATCTGGTTACATCCCTGATTGGTTCAGCGGACAATATGCCTTCTAGAGCAAAGGCTAGGAATCTCCAAAATTGCCTATTAGTTGCGGGCAGAACTTGGCTTTACTTTCTGCGTCCGAATCGACGACAGATTGGAGCAGCCGAGAAGCGGAAACACAAACACAGCCTCCACCAGACATCAAAGAAGCAACGCGTTGGGGAAGCGAAAGAGAGCTCCCAAGAAGCGTTCAGCTCCATTCAGTCGATCTAGACCAGCGTCTAGAGCAGCAAAAGGCGAAACATGCGGCGATTCGATTTAATCTAATCGTTTGTTCCCGATTAAACTGAACTGCCATTAAAAGCAATATAAAAGCGACCGCTGGCTACGGCTGGGGGGAAAGTTATGGAACATAAGGAGTGGGGAAGCTAACAACTAAAACGCTCTATTTAGACCGTGTTATGTGTGTGTGTGTGTGTTTTTTTACCGATGGGAGCGCCTTTTATAGCGTTAATCCAAGATGTCGGGGAAATAGTGCGGTTGTCCTGGCACTTCGGCTTCGGTGATCTTTTCCCGGCCAGAGATTGGCGTGTGTGCCATCTTTAAGCTGGCACTGCACGTGTGCACAACCTGTCACCGTCTATTGAATGCGAGGAAATTGAGAACGGCTTCCGAAAAGAAAATGGAAACCATCCCGTTAGGTTTTGCCCAATCGCGATATCTGCGCACATCTGCCGTTGCTTCTGTACGAGGGATGGTTAAGATGAGATTACAAACTAGGTGTTTGTGTGTGTTTGTGTGTGTATGTGTATGTATGCTGTATGTCGTCGGAAGATACAACGACGAATTTTCTGCTTTCTGCAACCACCCCCTACTGCCAAACAACCCAGCCCTCCTCTTGTTAGTACATCACCCCCTAAGGAAGCCATCTTGGCTTTGGATCATTCTTCACACACTTCTTGCATGTGAGGCAGGAGCGCGATGTGGCACCTGAAAGACACACTTTGCAGGTTATGTTTGTCTTGGGGGGAAGCACACACACCGGCATCCTGGCAAATCTATCTTCGGTACAACCAGAAATGTGAAATGTTGTTTGCCAAACAAGCGGGGCACCGCACCTGGAATGGCGGAAGCTACGCTTTGCAGACTGACGACGACTGCCAGGTGTCTCACCAATACTGTGAAGCTTTTACAGGTCGTGTGTGCGATGGGCGGCGGTGAAAGAGAGTATGCTGATTACAGTGACCACCATCACTACTACACGGGTATCCGCAGTCAGATACGTCTGTCGTATAGCGCCCCAGACAGTCAGACACTACGTTGGGCTTGGGCAAACAGGAGCACTGTTGGTCGAATAGAAGTCAATGACACACATACACACATTAATCGGCTTCTGTGCGCGATATACCACGTAATAGGGAGCGAAGGCGAAAGAGAAAGTCTGCATGTTAACGAGGGGGATTCGGCTAGAAATTCGTGCTCGATTGAAAAGGTGTCGGATTTGCGCGCCTAATCCAGGCAGCAGTCAAGACACTGCCCAAGACTTTGGGATTTTGCAATGATGCCGTTAGCGGCTAGCATCTGAAATGCAACGTACTAGCATGTAGAAGCGAAGTTTTTAAAATGTTCGGAGTACATCGAAATTGCAACAAACACAAAAAAAAAACAAAGAATGCAGATCCCACGTAATAGGAATATCCCACCTCCAATGCAAACATGACACGTGTGTGTTTGTATCCTTCGGGAAAAGAAAGGCCGCATCATCCGGACAATTGTTGAGGAGGCGAGGGGTGAGGGGGGGGGGAGGGGAGTACGGGGAGAGAAGGGAAGGGAGGTCAACAACAAAAATAACAACAAACAGCGACCTTTTGTGTCTGTTGCCAGCATTCAGCGCCACACGGAGGACCACAATGTACAACGGAGCGAAAATAATGCATAAAATATAAAGGACTCTCGTGTCGTCTCATTGTGTGTGTGTGTGTGTGTGTGTGTGTGTGTGTGTGTGTGTGTGTGTGTGTGTGTGTGTGTGTGTGTGTGTGTGTGTGTGTGTGTGTACATATCCCACAAACCCAATGTACTTGTGTGCCCCAAACTCGCGGTGTCGAAGACATTGCCTACCCCCTCCCCCCCCCCCGCCCTACTCTTTGGGATGTGCGCCTGTGTACTATGCAACTCCGCACAATGGAACTGGCAGTGTTGTAACATCCTCCCGCCGTCCCTGGAGTGTCCTTTCGTGCCAACGTGCACAATGAAAGTTTTGTTTGCCTTTTTCCCCCGCTGCTATCGCTACCGCCACTAGTGTCTAAATAAAAATGTCCAGAGAGCAAATAACGAACCCTGAAGATGCGGTGCTGGTTGGCGTTCGTTGTGCTTGTTTAATTTCTGAATTGGTAGTGCGACTTCAAACCACATAAAACGAAACAACAGCCAACAAAAAAAGGCTGCAACAATTTGAAAAGTGTGCAAATAATACTACCGTTCGAAACGCAACCTTCGCTTGATTCATTCAGCACGGACACGATTGTGTGACAGCCGGCCGCGTCCCAACCCTGAAGTGGGCAGGGGTTGCCACAGTTTTGCCTCAGTACTGGTGCTGCTGCTGCTGTTGCTGCTGTTGCTGCTGCTGCTCCCTTCCTTCCTAGCTGTGGCAAGACACTTCGGGCAAGACACCGAACAAGGACTAAGAGTTGAGAGCCCCGTAAAGTCCTGCCGAAACAGATTATTCCCGTTCGTGCTTCGGTACCCATTATGCCATAAATTCTGCGCGCACACTGCACACACAGACACGCTGGTGCGCCGCTTGGTCCACTTAGCGACACAACCCGGCACGGCACCCTTTTTTGGGGGGAAAAATCCGTTCCAAATGAACAGCGCACACACGACCCACCAGCACCGAGCGGGCGACGAGCTTGCTCGAGTACTTTAATCGGTCACCGCTCGAAAGGGTCCCGAAGGTGGGCAGGGGGCGAGGGTGCACAAACTCGGTGCGAGCTCTGGTCTCTGTGTGTCTCAACGACACAATGTCTCCTTCTCCCCTGCCCTGTCCCTGTTAGTGGGCTGAAGATGAATGAACTCTTGTGCCATGATGCATTCAGTGCATACAGTAATCGATGTGTCGGTGTGCGTGTGTGTGTTTGTGTGTTGCACTTACGGTAAAGAAATATCGACCGGGTCCGCTCTGCATTCAAAGCAGCCGCTGCCCGACGTTACCGACGACAGGCAGCAAACGAAACGAAAAAAAAAGAGAAAGAAAAAAAAAACTGAAAACATTCTTAAAACGTGCCGGTGGAGTGTGGCGCAGACTGTGTGCGAACTGTGCTTGCACACGATGTTTCTGCAAAGTAACGAACTGTGCGATTTTTGTGCTCCAGATAGGTATAATATCGGTTAACGGTGAGATGGTGTTTTCACCTCGCAAACGAGCAAGAGACAGGAGGGTTGAGGCTTTTCTGTTGAAGAAGCTTGAAGATGCTAAAACGCTTTTAAAACCGCCGCCGCCGCACTGAATACCTTTCCTCTCGTTTCGTTTCTCTGTTGCTTCTGCTTTCTTTTGTGTGTTGCTTGCACGCTTGCTACGCTCACCGTTGTGCCACTCGACCGAGTGTGGTGTTTTAGTCCCTGTGACTATCTATCGCAATGCACAGAGCGAGCGTAATGGCGGCTCGGGAGGGGGGTGGGCGCGCGATGTGCTTTATTTTTGCGTTAGTTGCACACCCCCTGCGAAGCCTGTAACGAAATACCGATGGGCAGCCCAGCCATGACAGCTGCAAAATGCACTGTCACTTTTGGCTTATATATTGCCGTGGAATGTTTCGCCTACCCAGCAACACATCTTTCCTGCGAGTGAGGGAAGGGTGGGTGAGGGGTGATGGTGTGTGTGTGTGTGTGTGTGTGTGTGTGGCTTTGGGACGCAGCAAAAGTGTGCTCTCGCAGCCATCCCGTGTTTCGGGTTCCCGTGAGCTGTGGCGGGCACATACATATTTTGTTTCGCTTTGTTTGGTTTTCGCTGTTGGGACGCTCCGGCAGGGGCGCTCCCCACAAAGGATGATCTTTCACGTCACACCAGAGAGTGTGCGGTTTCGATAGTCTCCGAAAGATGCTGGCTACAAAACCAAAAAAAAAAAAAACCGAAACAAAGCTAGAAGAACCTCTCCAAAAGCGACTCCCAGCTGCAGGGTAGCTTAGGCAGAAACGATATAATCTGACGATGACATGGTTCCCGCGTACCCGTACCGCATCGCTGCTTAGGCAAATGAATGTGTTTCGTGCTCGCTTCGATCGTTCCACGTGTGCTGGTTTGCCTATGTGGGTGCGAGCGTGTCTCACATCTGCTTCCCACGGCTGGACAATGTCACACCCCGATTGCATCATCAGCCGGGGTCCGTTTTTGCGAAGCGGCGTGAGTGGCTTCTGGCACGAGTGCGAACCACACCGAAAGATGTGGCGCCGTTCAAGATTAGCGGGAAGATTCTACCGCTCCGATGTGTAGCCATTGCCGACAGCAGTCGTGCAATGTGCAAAGATTGAACAAGCTGGCGTGAAGCATTATCGGTGCCGCTGGTAACTAATTGTTGCTGATCGCCTGTGGGGCTTTCTTGGTGGCAAAAACCATCAAAAACCTCCTGAAGCGGGAAGTTACGTTACCTCTTACTGTGTGTGTGTGTATGTGTGTGATTGTATTCTCTCTCATTATCATTGCTTCTTTATACCTTTCGGCCACTTCAGCTCGAAATTGGCATCGTGGTTGTCGTCTGCTAGAGGGAAGGGAGAACAAAAAAACAAATGCAACACATAAACTAGCCGTCAACTGCAGGCAGGATGGGATTTTTGTTTCGTGTGTGCGTGTGCGACCAGAAGCTGCGTTTGCACAGGATGGTTCGGTAGGATTACATTTTGCTAACGCACACACATAGACACAGATACATATGCAAGAAACTACCGAGCAAAATGTCATAAAACCTGTGAAGAGCGCTCGAAGCGAGCTTTCCACTTCGAAGCTCTGCTCTGGCGGGCTGCGGTAGGCAGGTTTGCTGTGTCTTGTTGCTGCTGGCAGCCACTGCCGCCCGACACCGTGCGCAACTATGTTTAATTAAATTTCCTGTAAAATGTACAGTTTGTGCTCTTATGGCAGGAAGTTATGCTTGTTTCTCTTTCTTTTTCTGCCTTAATTCTTGCTCTCTTAATGATGCAGGCGATCATCTAGCATGCGGACACACCCCCACACTGTATCGTTTGGGTGTGAAGGAAAATTTTGAACTTTCTTAACGAAAACAATTCAACAACACCACGAACCGCCCAACAAACGTGCAGTGTAAACTCGCTTTTTTTTCTCCGTAAGCTCGGTGGCATATTAAAAAAGCATCTCCAACAACCACAGTATGTACCTTAAACAAATGATAAATTTTTGGTAGAATAAGTTAAGGCATTAAATGGTACAGAAATCGGTCGACGCCGATCACAGTGTTTTTGTGTGTGTGTGTGTGTGTGTGTGTGTGTGTGTGTGTGTGTGTGTGTGCGAGAGAGAGTTCTTCATTACGTTTCTCCGGTCACTGTCCCTGGCAGTCGGATTTCGAAACCTTTTCCGGCTCGTTTAAGGAGCAAAGCAGGAAAGGAACGAAAAAAAAAAATGCTGATTCTTTTAGAAAACACACACTCAGATACACACAAACACACATATATAGACACATACCAAATCCCTGGCCAAGTCTTCGGCCATAATGTTTAACTCCGCTTGCCAACGAGACAGCGATTGTCGTCCACGCCGTCTTCAGTGTGCTGTTCTGTTTGGCTTTGTCTCTCCTTCTCTGCCTGTTGTAAGTGTATGTGTGTATCTATCTATACGTGTGTGTGTGTGTGTGATGGAAATGACGACGAGAAGGACGAAATCTAATTAAAACCAACAGATACACTTGTCTTTTTTTTTAATTTTCCTTCCCTTTCTCGTCTCTTGGTTGCACTACTATGCAGACTTTCGCAGCGAGCCCTTCCCGACAGTGAGATTAATTTTTGGCCCTGGTGGAATATTGTGGATTTTATTTCCTCTCCCGAAAGGAAACAAACCCTACTCTCCCTCCCACCTACCTTTCTCGAGGTAGTACTACCCGCGAGGAGGGAAAGGACCGTTTCCGTGTTTATTTGAATTTTGGCGGCACGCTCGTTAACGGGGGATGGAGGGGGGCTATTCGTGCTTAGCGCGTTAGAGGCACTAACAGTTCGCCGATGTGATTCGCCCGAGACAAGCGAATTTTCGGCCGGACGTGGCAGACATCGATTTTTTTTGTTGTTTCGCCCCCAAGTAGAAGTGTCCCGCAGCGTTATCGTGAAGCACTCGAGAAATCGACGTGACATCCGATTAGCATCGTTCGCTCTTCCGCACACAGCAGTGCGCTCGCTGATAATTAGGGTGTCGAGATAAATTAGATTCTTCGCCCAGGGCCAGCAGGGCCGCGTTTCTTTGCCTTCAAACCGCATTAAACTCTATGTGCGTGTATATATGTATGTTTTTGTATGTGAGTGTGTGTGTCAGCCGTGTCTGGCTTCAAAAGTTGAAACTCCCAAGCTCAGCTTTTTCGGAAGGTCGAGAAGAGTCGATTAAAAATGGATGATTATTTAATCCGGTTCGAAGGGCCAAATTGTTCTAGCGAGCCCGAACAAATGTCACAAAAGGCATTCTGGTCTGGAAGGGGGAGGAGATTTCCGGGGACCACGTGGCACAGCCTAGGTATGTCAAGGTTTCATACCGTAGAAGCGTTTCCTTATTTTACCACGACCACCCTTTCACCTTACCCTTGCCCACACCGCAATTTTCTCGCTTTATTTGCCACTCTGAAGCAATGAGCATTTATTCGTTGTTCGCGCTGGCAAATTAATCAGCCACAAAACCCCCGGGGTAGTATGAATTTTGAATTGACACAAGCGAAACGGTCCCAATATTCCAGCACCCCCATCGAAAGCACTAGGGTTTGGCCAATGGTTTTGTCACCTTCGACCGACTCGGCTAACCATCTGAGACATAATTTCGCTTTGAATAATAAACGCGTGCACCACTTGGCTCGCCCGCAAAACCGGTATCTCTTCCGGTTTTAAGTGGTTTAGGGAGATAGAGAGAGAGAGAGAGAGAGAGAGAGAGAGAGAGAGAGAGGTAGGCAGGGTAGCGAAAGGTAGTGGGAGAGAACGAGGGAGCGGGTATTCTCCATTTCTGGATTCCGGGGGTCGATCCAAATCAGATTACCCGAAACAGGGCCGAGTATTTGTTAGCTGTTCAATAGACCGTCGGTTCGCCTATTACTTACGAACCATTCATTCCAGTTAATGGTGTAGAAACGTGACATTTCGTGTGACAGTGTTCGCTGCGGTTGTGCTGTGGAGCAGTTTTTATCTGCATTTCCGGTTTCCCTTTCCCTTTCCGGCTCGCCCGGGTAGCATTTTTCAATTATTGCAAATTGCCAACTTGATAGAATATTTAGTGAACCGAGGTCCAAAGGACCAAATAATGATTGTGTTAGAAATTTAGCGCACTTTAACGTTTAAAAAAAAAATCCCTTTTGTTAAAATGAGACAGTTTTTAAATGCCAGAAGATGAAGCATTTGACAGGATCACTCAATTCTTCTTCATAAATAGATTACAAACAGACCCAAACATCAGACTGTGAGCTCTTCTCCTTTGCGACACAAGAATAATCCAACAACCGATGATAAAGAACGGTGTAAGACATCCAGGCTGGCAGGCCTTATCGACATTCTCACGCTACTGATCCCTTCTTGTTTGCAATTGTACCCATAGGCCTCCCACCGATATCGCTATAATTCACTCCGCACTCAGCATCGATGCGAGGCGACAGGGCAGACGGCTAGCACAGAGCGGGCGGAGCAGATAATTCGCTTCGCAAATGAAATGCAATTGAATTTTCATAAATTACATCACATTATCGACGATTCTCTTGTCTGCTAGGCGGGCCTGCCTGCTGCTTGTAAGAACAGGAGCCATCCACTTGCCCGGGCAAACCTAACTATACCCATCCACCGAACTTCCTTTGCCATCAGTAACACACACACACACACACACACATAGACAGAGACACATGCCGGCACCCTAAAAAGAGCTGTGGACGGTTGGGACCCCACCTTCCAGGACGATTGTCGAGCCGGGTCGTGTCGATTGAAACCGATACCGGAGCATCAGCGGAGCCCGGCCCACAGCCGTGCCCGGAGTGTGTAAATAATTGTACGACTAATTAGCGTTAATAGCAGTGCCATTCGACAAATTTGACATTTGTCCCTTGGGTGCCATTAGGCGTGCGGTGGCGGCGACGGCAAGACACTCGAAATTCTAGCCGGAATGGACCAGAGTACCATTTCCGCGAAACATGCTGAAGGGAAGATTGCACGCCCGCAAAATGATTCGCCGTTACTTCCGAGGCTGTTCCAGCACCGACGCTCCATCCCGCGGGTCGATGGTTTATCGGAATGTTATTGGTTTTTGAATCCGTGCAATCAGGGCATGGGTGTTGTGCTGTCGAGTGGGGATTTTGAAATGAGGTGAAAAAATGGACAGTGAAAGCCGAACAAAAACCAAAAAAAAAAAATAATAAAGGCAGGAAGTTCGCAACCTCGCACCCCGGCATAAAAGTGCTTATTGCATTATTAAAACCTACGGATATACAAATCCCCACCGTAGCTATTAGTTTGGGAGCGTATGCGAACCGGCCACCACCAACCTATGCTTTCCCATGGTGAAGTGCAAGCGGGCAGAGGGGGTGGAAGTGGTAAACGCTTTGACCTGAATATTGATCCCTGGGACCCGGGTGCAATCCCGGAGTAAATGGGGATTTGTAAAATAACGATCGAACGAGTAATATGCCTCGGTTGGGGTTGTGTGCATGTTTTTCTCTTCCTTCTGTTGTTGTTGTTGATGTTGTTGTTGAACGGCTTCACCAGTCCGTTTAAATTATTTAACCGCAGCAGGATTTGTGCGCACCACATGTACACGACCGTGTAAAGCACTCTCCCTTCTTCCCCATGCACATGGCAATTTCGGTTTTTCTTTTCCCACCCGCTTTCTACCCTTCTTTTGGCAAACTGTCAAGGTTTGGGCACTATTTTACAGCCGTTTCCTTCGGAGCTGGCGGCGGTGTGGGGAATGGCCGGAGAAGGAGGCGCTTTCCGGAAAGCGCCAGCCCTTTATGGGTTTCTGCTCGCTCCCATTTGGTTCGCTTCGGAAGCGAGATAACGCGGCGGCCTCGGAAATTCGTTCCGTACAGGGGCAATCATTGATCCGCAATCCGGCACCTGCCGCTGACCTGGGTAGATAATCAACATGGGAAGCACGCGGGTAGGGTGAAGTCGATGTCTCGGGCCGCGATAAGAAAGAAAAAAAAATCGCAGAGCAGCAGGAAGCGAGGCACAACAAACCCTTTTGACATTCCCTTTTCGCTGCCCTTATACTCTCAAAACAGTCTAAATCACAATCCCGCATCGTTCTCTCTCTCTTCTTTCTCTCTTTTTTCTCTCTCTTTCTCTTTCTCTCTCTTAGAGCATTGTTGACCGTTTTCCTTCTTGCATTCTTCATTCCGTGTGGCAATGGCTACCACTGCCAAGAAGCTGGCTGGCTCCAAAGCTATTCGTATTCCTTCCTTATCCGGCGCTACAACCGCTTTGCGGTCTTGGTCTGCCTCAGGAGTGTCCGAAGTGTGTGTGTATGCAACTGCCTGTACAATCCGGGAGACCAGCGCACATTTTACGGCCGTTCGCATCTTGGCAGCTTCTCGCGACCTGGGCGAAACCGGATGTCAGGTTAGACTACCGTACCAGGCACCGCGTCTGGCGCCATTCGTGCGCCACGCTGCAGCTACCTGGGGCCCTCGAGAACCCCCGAGATGGGCTGAGAAGATTAGTCCGTGGCGATTAATAAAGACGAGCGAGCCGCAATCACGACCAGAACGTTCCGGCTGCAGATGATTTTGAGTGTGTGTGTGTGTGTTTTGTTTTGTGGCTATGCATGTGTGTGCGCAATAAGATAACACTTGGAAAGGCTGAACTGTGTGTGGCATGTGTTACTCATTGGCGGCGCTCGGGAAGGAAGCAGAGCGCATAAAGGCACGCAACACGTTTTGCATAAATTGATGAATACGTGTATGATGTTTGTTTCTTCAATAAGTAAGGTATTCAGATATCGAGAAACGGGCGAGGGACACCATCGCCTTTGATACGACAGTAATTTGCATACTTTTAAATTCTCCACAAGCTGAAGATAACGCAGGCTAATGGTAGCAGGAGACAGCAGCATGCAATTATCCCATTTGTTATTTTTATAGTGTAGATGATTGGCTGAAATCAAAAGCATCGTTTTACATACAATCAAGCACCGAAGAAGATGCGATAATTACCGGAAATGTTATTATAGCATTAACATCATTGGATATAGCTGCATGATATTGCCATCAAAGTATGATACGTTTGTGTAACCACCAAACGTAATGCTGGCAGCTTACCTTTTTTTCTAGCAACATACAATCAGTGCTGCAAAATGTCATGAGCATCACGAGATACTCACCAACGAAAACAATGAACATATCCGTGGTAGCTTGATGCTCATTGCTGATACTCAATGAAAGTGACTCTGACTGACAAGCAGAGCTTAATGCCGGCGCAAGCATTATCATGATCATTTTTCTGGCTGTGAACAATGCTGCCAAATACCACTGTTTTAATCACTAACACTCATGACTGAAACGAAGCTCAAATCAGCTCACGTAAACAATTGAGATGATCAGAGGTGAGACTCAAATAGTTGGTGGTCGAATCACATGCTTGATGTCATTTTGTTTAGCACCCAATTCCTGGTCACTCACTTGGTCACGACATTTTCTCCCTATGACAATCACGACATTCTTGGAATATACTTGGTGTGTGGTCCCAAGTATCAAAATGAGCATGTTTTCTCGCTCTGTCTGGTTTGATGATGTGTCGGATCAAACAGAGCACGTAACCATGCTAATTTTGTTTCTTGAAACGTCTCGCACGCATCGCAAATATCGCATGACTATCGCTATGATCACCAAATGAAAATGTCACGTCCAAGTGATTAACCAAGAGTTGGTCGCACACGGTGTCACCAAGCATGCATTGGTCACACCAATCGTTTTGAGTATCACCTCTGATCATCACAGTAGAGCTCGTGACGTTGATATAGATTTTGTTGCGGCCGGAATATATCATGACTATAGCTGGCATCGCGAAAGAATTGGTTTAAAATTAACAGTCGTTAAATATTAACCAGAGTCGTTTAAAATTGCTAGAATTTGACATCGCGAACGCATTTAGTTCATTTGTTAATTTTAACGACTGGTCCTATGCCGCCGTTAAACAAACGACTTTCAAGAGCGTATGCGATACAAATTAACAGTCGTTTAATTATATTGCTCGAATTTTTTACCCGTGTTTGCCTATATGCGATATCGAGCAGTCGTTAACTGTTTTGACGGTAGTTTATTTTAACAGGAATGAACAATAAATGAACTCGGTTATACCAAAATGAACTTTAAACGACTGTTAAAATGTGTTCATTTATTCGCGATGCCAGCTTATGTTAGTAACATTTTTCAGAACTGATCGAAGTAAAAAAAAGTCATGACATAGTGACTGCGCAAACTTTGTCGCAAAAATATCACAAAGCATGCATTGGTAACACCAATCGGTCACACCCACCTCTGATTATCACAAATGACTACTTGACGCTGACTTGGATTTTGTTTCAGTCCAATTTTTTCATGACATTGACAGTGACATTTTGCAGCACTGCATGCAATTCCCTTCACCGACGGAATGCTGTGGGTTTCCAAAATGGCAAAGCGTTTCCTTTGCGATAACTAAAATAAATGCCAACTTTTGCCACACACAGTAGAGGCCTTAAGCATTCATCGAGCGGTCAATTATACACTTACAGAACTTTTCATTCGAACCAATATAACACCTCCTCCCCCTCCTACACTCACTCCGCATGCTCAACCGTATGTATGCAGTTCGCCAAACGGTTGCGTCTGCATTTATGCAACACGTATTTCAAATTCGATCATTTTATGAATTTCTCAAACCGAGCGCCCGCGCATACTCCGCCGCATACTGTCCGTTTGCAAAACAATGGCAACGTTTCGCGAACAATCAACACATAGGGATAGGATATTCATTTTGGACACCGTTTCAATACAAAGGTGGTGAAATATTCAAGCGCACCCGATTCGAATCGCACGCGAAACGGGTGAGCAAATAGTGTGCATTTCCAGTTACCCCACCGTGCTCGCTACACGTGCTCTGCCGTCTCGTTCTCTGTTTAATTTCAAACAATAGTGCGCCTTGCTAGCCATTGTGCTCTCCCTGCATGACACGCTCCCGGGTTCACGTCTTGCGTGTGCCGTATGACGTCTTGTGTAACTCGCTCAATGTCGGATGGTGTGGGCTGCGCCACCGATCTCCGGTAATGAGATGCTCGAGCGATGTGAAAATCGGGAAAGCTATCTGAATGATTCACAATATTAATCACGAAGCCGTTTCGTGCAGCCGCGGCACCGGCATGAAGAATTCAACCAGGGCAGCCTCGGCGGTATGCGAGTAGTCGACACGGCATATTACGCTTGCCTAGCAATGCGCACTGTACCATCCGGCAGCTGCTTCCGTTCGCCGTTTCGTAGTGAACAGTGGGAACCGACCGGCGGTAAGGAGGGGCGAACAACACATCGAAACAGTCGATGGCATTCTTTTTACACTCATTTTGATTTGCCCTACCCCTCACCATTTATACACACACTCTCAAACTCACACACACACACACACATACCGAGTAAGTCGAATGCTGTGCAGGCAACGGACAAAGTCAAACCATTTTTCCTGCCTGTCGACTGCGCCTTTGATCATGTCTCGGAGTGCATGTGTGTGAGTGTGTGTGTGTGTGTTATTGCGGATAGAAGAGCCGGGAAAATGTTACCACTACTAATGGAGATAAAGGACAGCATCCTCATACACACTGACACACACACAAGGCCTGATTGAAGATGACGTGATGACCAAACTAGGGCAGGCAAGCTCGGGTGCACAGCTGGGCATCTGTGGGGTGGTGGCCGCTTATCGCAACATCAAGGGCGGCCACATCAACGCTGATAAGCCTGACGCTGGGCAGGCCCGAACCACTGCGACAGAAGGATCTCAGTTCGCATAGCCGCAGCGCCACTTACCCCCCTCCCCCCATTCAGCGATCAGGCCAGGCCAACTAAATATTTCTCGGGGCACACTCGTGGCGCATCCCGGTCGGGCGTTCGGGGTTGCCTTTTTTCTTTCTTTATCGCGGCCAAAGTTTAACAATCAAACCCGGCTGGTGCCATCACCACCACCACCACCACCAAATGCGAGTGACAATCGTGCGAGCCAAAAAGGGCTATAGCTAGGTTGGCCATTAATTTATTTCCATCCTGCCCGCGCACTGCTGCCGATGGAGCAGCAAACCGTGGACCCCTTGGTGTAACCTATTTTGGTTTGTTTTCTGTTCTTGTCACTCTCTACTTCTATTATCGCCCGTCCGTAGTGTGTTGGATGGTGGTCTGCGGAACGGACGCATGATTCGGTTTGACAGAACCGAACTTTCTCCCGTCCCGAAAACGAATTTCGAAAGGGGAAAAGCGTCGGCACAGAAAAAAAAGGGTGGAAATGGCCACTGGAATGCGTTCGTAAAAATGATAGCTCACTGAAATTTAGCGACGGGAGTTGGGGCACATTTTCCCGCATCGAGAGCCATTCTCCCAACGAGGATCTCCTCCGCTACTCCTAGACCTTCTCTTCCACGGGCATTCCAACATGTGAGTGAAGCACAGGCACCGAAAAATCCGAGCGTCCGTGTTATGTTCTTCCTTCCACCCCAAAGCGACTGAAAGTATGCAATTCTTCGGTTCGTTATGCGTGTTAATATTGTTGCAACTATTATTCGTAACGTCTTACTCTTCTAGTCCACAAAGTATCAAATTAGCCATATTTACCACCGGGCACCATTTTCGCCGATTTCAGCCGATGGGTTGAGAAAAGGCCTCTTCATAGATAAATAAAGAGAGCGATAGAGAGAAGGAGAATGTGAAACAGAGAGAGAGAGAGAGAGCGAGAGAGAGGGAGAGAGAGCGAGAGAGAGAGAGAACTCGATAAGGATGCAAAACGGTAAAGTAAGCATACACATACATAAAGCTGGCATTAAAAAAGGCACACTGGGAATGATTGCAAGACTTTCCACACTCGACCCTAACCCCTCCCCCCCCCCCCCCCCCCCGGTACGCCAGGCGGCCCTTACAGCAAGAGTGTAGCATACCATCGTCAGCCTCCTTTTTCGCCATCAATCGAAACGAATGCATTCCGTGGCGCATGGCACCCATCGCGCAATCGGTGGGATAGCGTGGCCTGGGAAGGGAACGCCGGCGTGGCTAGGCTGATGCAGCGAACCGGAGATGAAAATAACGTAACGTACACAAACACACACACACACACACACACACACACACACACACACACACACACACACACACACACACACAAATGTGACATATTCTTCCCAAGGCTGGCTCAACTCTTTCTGAGCCGGCAAAGCCCCATAATCAGGCTCGATTGCGAGAGCTAACTAACTATCGGGTGGTTGCGGAGGGGCTGGTACTGAGAACTGGTTCCACGAACAAGCACATCATCAGCATAATGTAATCAGAACCGTAATCCCCTTCAGTGCAGAATGCTCCGCACGGTACCGCGTGATCTGTAAAATGCGCCGGGATGCGCTGCCGCTGCCGCTCGCTATCACAACACACGGCGCTAGGGCTCGTCGCGTTAGTTTCGCTGCTTTTTTCTGTTTGGATTTTTTTGCAGTTTCGTTGCTTTGTTTTTTTTTCGTCTCATTTTGTTACTACTTTATTTTCATTCTCTTTATCTCTCTCTCTCTCTCTCTCTCTCTCTTTGATTTTACTATAATTTGCTTTGGGGAGGCTCGCTGCTTTGTAGTTCGCAGAAGCGCCTCCGCCAAATCCAGTTCATCAGTTTAGCGTCGTATGCCACAGCGTTGTTGCCAATTTCGCTCGGCTCAATCGTGCTCCGACCGTCACTCACTCGAGCGACTAATTAATGCTCGTTTTTCCTGGGCTAAGGCTGTTCTTTTCGTGTTGGTTGTTGTTGCTCGGAGCGCCCGAGAGAGTTGTATTTATCGTTTCGGGGACCGTAGGGCGAGCATGAGGAATGAAATAAATTGTAGCTTTATCTAGACCGAAACCGAGACCTGCAGGTTTCGCTTGCCGCGGGCTTGCTGAGGGATGAAACACATTTCCCAAGCAGCCGCCAAGACTCTGGCCAGCCTGAAACGCTAATTCTTGCCACGATCGTCTGAGCGAAACGGTGCGAGCTAACAAGTTAAGCGTTTTGGTTTTTAGTACATTAGCTCAGTGCATTTGGTGTTGGATGGATCGAGCACTCAATCACGTTAAGTAGCGTTTATTTTAAAGTCTGTTGTTTTGTCCTTTGTCCGTTACAATTCTATTAAACAGCGTTAGACAGCAGAATCATGAACACTGTACAAATCTCTAGAAATGTTTTTTTATGGTCAATGTACTAGCGATTACACTGATTTTGTTCTGGTCTAGCCTTTAGCCAGGCGACGGGAGCCTTTCTATTGTATTTTATGCTTAAGTCGTCGTCTAATCGTCTTAATGTGCTTGACCGGGGATTTAATTAATCTTACTTAGGTATGTATTATCGTTCCAGTTTTAACACATCACACTCTTTCCAAATAATTTACTGTAAATCAGATTGTAATTTGTAAACATTGCGAGTAAGGATTCAAAGTATATTTAACTGAACAAGTACCATTAAGACTGCGAACTGACATCTCCTAACGAGCAAAACGTAAGTCTTTAACAAAAGTATGTTGTGCATGGGCAGACACTCTTGAACACACTAGACTATCTACACCGCCACCCAAAACAGTTTGTTTGCGGCTGTGAAGTTCGATTCTCACAAATACTGTGCATATCTCGACTGTCAGACGCGTTCACTAGCTCCTGAAACAACTAAAGAGTCGCATTTACACGTTGCGCGAATCGTAGCGGCCAAGGTCGCTGCACTCCTATGTGTGTGTTTGTCATGAAATTATATGTACAATTTGTTGGTTCTCGATATTAAATATCTTTTAGATTAATATTTTTTGTTATTGACTGCATATAATTTTTTTGCGTTAAATTTTTCCACGTGGCTGCATATTCCTATAGCGTCATCCATCAATTACGTAACACAAAAAATGCAAAAGTGTCCCCACCTTCCACCATAGTGTAACAAACTGTACAATAGTGTGACGTTGGAAGACTTCCCTCCCCTCAAACATTATGAATATCTGTGTCCCATCCCATTCCAATAGTGTTTTTTTTATTGAACAAAATAAAATTTTTAATATTTTTTTTAAATTGATTGTGCTATGTTCATAATTTTTGGATAGAAAACTGGTAAAATTATAATATTTTTATATAACGAAAAAGCTGTCCCATACAGCAATCAAGTTCGAAAATACAGGGTTTACCAGCATAATAAACAACTGTCCACTTGTTTATAACAATAGTCGTTTTGAATAGACACCGCTGTCTACCACTTGCTCACACGTCAGATGGTGTAAGCTACTCTGTCCAATTCAATAACACAATTTTCGCCTTCGAGAAGCAACTGTCAGATCCGGCATTGTTTATTTTGTTTTGACAAATTTTGCAAAAACAAAACATTTTCAAACACGTTTCTTTTATTCAAGAAATATGCAGTATAAACCATACATTTCAATAAATCAAAACATTAATTTTATTAATTATACAACAACCACAAGAAACCGTGCCGAATCCGACCGTTGTGCAATCGAAGGCGAAAATTGTGTTATTGAATTGGACAGAGTAGCTTACACCATCTGACGTGTGAGCAAGTGGTAGACAGCGGTGTCTATTCAAAACGACTATTGTTATAAACAAGTGGACAGTTGTTTATTGGACTGGTAAACCCTGTATTGTGTTAATCCAATACTCAGCGCTGTTTGCAACGTTCTTGCATCATCATCAACAGAAGTGGATTTCATTTTCCTAGTTCTTCATAAATATATCCATGTGTCCAGAAATGTTTCTTTAGCTTTGGATTTTGTATCGTCATCAAATTGATTATTGTGTTTCACATATCATGTGATGCTTATTATGTCACGCATGTCTTACAAGTTACCAACAAAATCGGTACTATTTCGGCAAAGTTTCGGGTGTATTTTCGATGTATCCATAACCAGTGCAAAATGTCACTGTCAATGTCATAAAAAAATCTGAATGAAACAAAATTCATGTCAGCGTCACGTATTCAATTGTGATAATCATAGGTGATGCTCAAACGTTCGGTGTGTCTAATATATGCTTGAGGATATTTTAGCGATCGACGCTCGGTCAGTCACTTGTCATGACTTGTTTTTTTCTGTGATCAGTTCTGCAAAATGTCACTAACCTAGTTATGACAAATTCCGATTGAAGCAAAATAATGTCAGGATTACGACCTCTACTGTGATGATCAGAGGTGAGACTTTAACAGTTGTTGCGACCATCACATGTGATGCGTGCGAGTGCTCCCAAGCATGCTTGTTTTTTTACTTGGGACTACACGCGAAGTATATTCCAAGAATGTCGTCAGAAGTATATTCCAAAAAACATCGATAGAAAATGTCGTGACCAAGTGAGTGACTAAGAGTTGGGTGCTAAATAAAATATCACCAAGCGTTTGATTGATCCACCAACTGTTTGAGTCTCACCTCTGATCATCTCAGTTGTGTACGTGAGCTGATTTGAGCTTCGTTTCAATCATGAGTGTCGGTGACTGAAACAGTGGCGGCACTGTCATGATTATAAAAAAAAGATTATGCTTGCGCCGTCATTAAGCTCTGCTTGTCAGTCAGTGTAACGTGTCTGATTCAAGCACCCGCACGTCGCGTTCGGCATGTCATGACGCCCGTTCATTGAGTATCAGCAATGAACATCAAGTTACCATGGATATGTGCATTGTTTTCGTTGGTTAATAACACATGTTAAGTGTTAATAACACGTGATTCTCATGACATAATGCAGCACTGTCGATAATTTTACGGCCAACGATCAACTCTGACGAAAAAAGAGCTAGCTCCATCTCCAGTTTGTTTAAAACGAATTGGATTTGATAGGAATTGAATTGCTATTGCTTGCCTTTACATTCGAATACGTGCCATTGCGGTCTTTGCAGTAACGGAATGCATCGTAACTGTGAAGATCCTTGGGTAAGTTTTTCCGTCCGTCCGTCCATCATTGGTAGCCAAATTCCGTCAAGGGTTCCTCGTATGAACCGGCTCCCTAACAATGACGGACTATCTCCTGCGTGGTACATACATACATGGTATATGACAAATGTAGCGAAATTCTTTTTAAGTCGGCTTAACCTCGAATATTGTATTCGAATAAGTTGTTAGTCAATAAGAAGTATTTTCATTTAATAATTATTTGTTATTACAAAGAATAAAATACAAAAATTACTTTGCGTTACATAACACCAATTTTGCTCTCTTCTCTCCCATGTAACAAATCTGAATATTTGACGACATCTCCTCCCCAATCAACAATCAATAACACCTATGACAGAGTGTCCACGCCTAGAGCGTGACACAATCGTTACCTATACCAGTGTTAGTAATAGGATTAGGATGAGATAGGTTAGTGTAAGAATAATTGTAAAATAAAGTTTAGTCAAAGTCCTCAAGCCATCTCTACAACATAAAATTTCTTTGAATTATTGAATACAGAGCATCTATCGAACAAAATTTTGCTCGATTGCTGACAGAGCGCTGCCCAAAGCTTCAATCAACCAGCTATGAGCAAACGCAATAACTGAAACATGCATGAACTGCAGCGTTTACTTACCAGGCAACATGGCGGCAATTCCTAGTATGAGTGGTAGTAGCTGCCGCACTGACAGCAGTACTACAGCAGTGGCCGTGTGGGTGCCAGCACAGCCGGCGGCGCTACTGCTGCACCG